>NC_058081.1:699706047-699808631 GCF_014858855.1 Bufo gargarizans
GAGTGCCGGAGGTTGCTGATCCCTGGAATATAGCATTACTAAGTAAAAATCGCAAATGCGATTATTTCGTGTTATATTAATCGCATTTGCGATTTTTTTTTTTTTTTTTTTTTTCTTTTTTTACTATGGTTGGCTTCAATGGTAGAATTAGCGAATATGACGAATATATTCGTTATATTCCACAAAACGAATATACGAATATATTCGTTATATTCCACAAAACGAAGATAACGAAGTATTCTGCATCTCAGTTATATCTACCTATTCATCAACTTCGCTAATTCTAGCAATCATATAGGACAGTTTACTATAGAGACAGATAAGTATAATTCGCTATGCGATTATATTACTTTGCTTTTTTATATAAATAGATTATAATAATTATCAGGTATTATAATTATTCTATTTATATTTAAAAAAAAGCAGTCATATAATCGCATAGCGAATTATACTTATCTGTCTCTATAGTAAACTTTCCTATATGATTGCTAGAATTAGCGAAGTTGATGAATAGGTAGATATAACTGAGATGCAGAATACTTCGTTATCTTCGTTTTGTGGAATATAACGAATACATTCGTATATTCGTTTTGTGGAATATAACGAATATATTCGTCATATTCGCTAATTCTACCATTGAAGCCAACCATAGTAAAAAAAAAAAAAAAAAATCGCAAATGCGATTAATATAACACGAAATAATCGCATTTGCGATTTTTACTTAGTAATGCTATATTCCAGGGATCAGCAACCTCCGGCACTCCAGCTGTTGTCAAACTACGACTCCCAGCATGCTCCATTCACTTCTTTGGGAGTCCTGAGAACAGCCATGGAGGTGTGCATGCTGGGAGTTGTAGTTGCACCACAGCTGGAGTGCCGAAGGTTGCTGATCCCTGCTATATGCCATGCTCATGGAGCGTCCCCATCACCATGGGAACGTCTCCATATACTAGAATGTACTGTCGGATTTGAGAATTACGTTGAAATCGCAAATGCGATTATTTCGTGTTATATTAATCGCATTTGCGATTTCAATAGGAGAGTAGCCTTTAAGTTTAAAAAAAAAAAAAAAAAAAAAATCGCATATGCGATTTTTTTAATCGCATATTATTCGCAATAACTAGCATAATGACGAATATTCGATTTCGACGAATATAAAACGAATATTCTATCGAATATTCGCGAATTTCGTCGAAATCGAATATGGCACCTGCCGCTCATCACTATATCCGAATGGCTGTTTCAACGAACTGCTGCTTTGCTGTGCAGTTTGAATCCCACCGCTGCCACCAATTGTTGCGGAGCTTGAAGATATACCCTCAATATCTTCACTTAATCCCCTTGTAGCTGAAGAAACAGGTCAATATCCAAGAGACAATTTCCCCAGTGACTGGACGACACACAGTTTGGGAGTCAACTGACTTTACTAGGCATGTGCACCTGCTTTCAAAGCTCCAACAGCCTCATTTACATACGATACATAGATTACTATGGTACAAGGAGAGGTGGGGTCAGACAATAGCAAGGGCTGATGGGAGGTTGAGGGGGGGGGGGGAAGAGGTACAGACAAGAAAGACATTCGATAAGTGGCGATGTTTGCCACAGTATCTAAGCTTATCATGTGTTATACTGCCTCCTGAGCTACTGTATCTAAGCTTATCATGTGTTATACTGCCTGCTGAGCTACTGTATCTAAGCTTATCATGTGTTATACTGCCTGCTGAGCTACTGTATCTGAGCTTATCATGTGTTATACTGCCTGCTGAGCTACTGTATCTAAGCTTATCATGTGTTATACTGCCTGCTGAGCTACTGTATCTAAGCTTATCATGTGTTATACTGCCTGCTGAGCTACTGTATCTAAGCTTATCATGTGTTATACTGCCTGCTGAGCTACTGTATCTGAGCTTATCATGTGTAATACTGCCTGCTGAGCTACTGTATCTGAGCTTATCATGTGTTATACTGCCTGCTGAGCTACTGTATCTGAGCTTATCATGTGTTATACTGCCTGCTGAGCTACTGTATCTAAGCTTATCATGTGTTATAACTGCCTGCTGAGCTACTGTATCTAAGCTTATCATGTGTTATACTGCCTGCTGAGCTACTGTATCTAAGCTTATCATGTGTTATACTGCCTGCTGAGCTACTGTATCTGAGCTTATTTTGTGTAATACTGCCGGCTGAGCTGCTGTATCTAAGCTTATCATGTGTAATACTGCCTGCTGAACAACTGTATCTAAGCTTATCATGTGTTATACTGCCTGCTGAGCTACTGTATCTAAGCTTATCATGTGTTATACTGCCTGCTGAGCTGCTATATCTAAGCTTATCATGTGTTATACTGCCTGCTGAGCTACTGTATCTAAGCTTATCATGTGTTATACTGCCTGCTGAGCTACTGTATCTAAGCTTATCATGTGTTATACTGCCTGCTGAGCTACTGTATCTGAGCTTATCATGTGTTATACTGCCTGCTGAGCTACTGTATCTAAGCTTATCATGTGTTATACTGCCTGCTGAGCTACTGTATCTAAGCTTATCATGTGTTATACTGCCGGCTGAGCTACTGTATCTAAGCTTATCATGTGTTATACTGCCTGCTGAGCTACTGTATCTAAGCTTATCATGTGTTATACTGCCTGCTGAGCTACTGTATCTGAGCTTATCATGTGTTATACTGCCTGCTGAGCTACTGTATCTAAGCTTATCATGTGTTATACTGCCTGCTGAGCTACTGTATCTGAGCTTATTGTGTGTTATACTGCCTGCTGAGCTACTGTATCTAAGCTTATCATGTGTTATACTGCCTGCTGAGCTACTGTATCTAAGCTTATCATGTGTTATACTGCCTGCTGAGCTACTGTATCTGAGCTTATTGTGTGTTATACTGCCTGCTGAGCTACTGTATCTAAGCTTATCATGTGTTATACTGCCTGCTGAGCTACTGTATCTAAGCTTATCATGTGTTATACTGCCTGCTGAGCTACTGTATCTGAGCTTATCATGTGTTATACTGCCTGCTGAGATACTGTATCTAAGCTTATCATGTGTTATACTGCCTTCTGAGCTACTGTATCTAAGCTTATCATGTGTTATACTGCCTGCTGAGCTACTGTATCTAAGCTTATCATGTGTTATACTGCCTGCTGAGCTACTGTATCTAAGCTTATCATGTGTTATACTGCCTGCTGAGCTACTGTATCTAAGCTTATCAAGTGTTATACTGCCTGCTGAGATACTGTATCTAAGCTTATCATGTGTTACACTGCCTGCTGAGATACTGTATCTGAGCTTATCAAGTGTTATACTGCCTGCTGAGATACTGTATCTAAGCTTATCATGTGTTATACTGCCTTCTGAGCTACTGTATCTAAGCTTATCATGTGTTATACTGCCTGCTGAGATACTGTATCTAAGCTTATCATGTGTTATACTGCCTGCTGAGCTGCTGTATCTAAGCTTATCATGTGTTATACTGCCTGCTGAGCTACTGTATCTGAGCTTATCATGTGTTATACTGCCTACTGAGCTGCTGTATCTAAGCTTATCATGTGTTATACTGCCTGCTGAGCTACTGTATCTAAGCTTATCATGTGTTATACTGCCTGCTGAACTACATATTTAAGCTTATCATGTGTTATACTGCCTGCTGAACTACATATTTAAGCTTATCATGTATTATACTGCCTGCTGAGCTGCTGTATCTGAGCTTATCATGTGTTATACTGCCTGCTGAGATACTGTATCTAAACTTATCATGTGTTATACTGCCTGCTGAGATACTGTATCTGAGCTTATCAAGTGTTATACTGCCTGCTGAGATACTGTATCTAAGCTTATCATGTGTTATACTGCCTGCTGAGCTACTGTATCTAAGCTTATCATGTGTTATACTGCCTTCTGAGCTACTGTATCTAAGCTTATCATGTGTTATACTGCCTGCTGAGATACTGTATCTAAGCTTATCATGTGTTATACTGCCTGCTGAGCTGCTGTATCTAAGCTTATCATGTGTTATACTGCCTGCTGAGCTACTGTATCTGAGCTTATCATGTGTTATACTGCCTGCTGAGCTACTGTATCTGAGCTTATCATGTGTTATACTGCCTGCTGAGCTACTGTATCTAAGCTTATCATGTGTTATACTGCCTGCTGAACTACATATCTAAGCTTATCATGTGTTATACTGCCTGCTGAACTACATATTTAAGCTTATCATGTGTTATACTGCCTGCTGAACTACATATTTAAGCTTATCATGTATTATACTGCCTGCTGAGCTGCTGTATCTGAGCTTATCATGTGTTATACTGCCTGCTGAGATACTGTATCTAAACTTATCATGTGTTATACTGCCTGCTGAGATACTGTATCTGAGCTTATCAAGTGTTATACTGCCTGCTGAGATACTGTATCTAAGCTTATCATGTGTTATACTGCCTGCTGAGCTACTGTATCTAAGCTTATCATGTGTTATACTGCCTTCTGAGCTACTGTATCTAAGCTTATCATGTGTTATACTGCCTGCTGAGATACTGTATCTAAGCTTATCATGTGTTATACTGCCTGCTGAGCTGCTGTATCTAAGCTTATCATGTGTTATACTGCCTGCTGAGCTACTGTATCTGAGCTTATCATGTGTTATACTGCCTACTGAGATACTGTATCCAAGCTTATCATGTGTTATACTGCCTGCTGAGCTGCTGTATCTAAGCTTATCATGTGTTATACTGCCTGCTGAGCTACTGTATCTAAGCTTATCATGTGTTATACTGCCTGCTGAACTACATATTTAAGCTTATCATGTGTTATACTGCCTGCTGAGCTACTGTATCTAAGCTTATCATGTGTAATACTGCCGGCTGAGCTACTGTATCTAAGCTTATCATGTGTTATACTGCCTGCTGAGCTGCTGTATCTAAGCTTATCATGTGTTATACTGCCTGCTGAGCTACTGTATCTAAGCTTATCATGTGTTATACTGCCTGCTGAACTACATATTTAAGCTTATCATGTGTTATACTGCCTGCTGAGCTACTGTATCTAAGCTTATCATGTGTAATACTGCCGGCTGAGCTACTGTATCTAAGCTTATCATGTGTTATACTGCCTGCTGAACTACATATCTAAGCTTACCATGTGTAAGGGCTCATGCACATGGCCGTGCCTGTATTGTGCCCGCAATAACAGCGGATCCGCAATACACAGGCACCGGACGTGTGCCCACTGTATGATGGAGGCAGAGGAAGTGCCCCTCCTGGGACCAGGCTCTGCATCCGCCACTGCATTAGAGATGAGTGAATCGATTAGTTAGAATTGAAGTTCGCCCTGAATAAAAAAATAATAATCTGATTTAGTAGAATCAAAATTTCTACAGATTAGTTTAGGTAGAATTTTTCTAGAGAGACAGAAAGAGGGAGAGGGAAATAGGACTGGCTGGTTGAAGGATGGGTGAGGATCCTACTGGCAAACACCTCGACCCCTAAGACCCCTTAGGGCACCATACACTGAGTAATCAACCTGCAAAAATTAAAATCTTAACATATATGGAAACCAATAATTAAAGATGTACATCAAGATTTTCTCAAACATAGAATGCCCTCAGAAAGTGAAAGTATAGTGCAGGCAAAGTGGCATTAATCTATATGAGCATATATATGTGCCATAGTGGAGGACCATGATCAGTGGCATACTCAATCCCAAATCCCCACCTATATACTCACGCAGTCTGCATAGTGAGCTTCACTATTCCCACAGAAACATCCGATCACTTTTAACCTCTTAGCATAGCATACGGTACAGTGAGCTTCTTAATTCATACCTACCAACCGCAGGTAGTTCTCCTTCATCTTTCTTTCATTGAATATTTCAAATTGCAAAATTTTTCAATAAACGTATACAGCATGAGGGACGCTGAGATGCACATCGCTCCACCCCTCTGCGTATCGTATGTTATACTCACCATGGGTGCAGACCATGACACTGCTATGGGGTTGATGGTGAGGTGGACATTTCCAACCAGTCACCACTAAGGAGAACTTAGTGCATAGTGACAGGGGCAGAACTAGAAAAGGATGGGCACCACAGCAAACTTCTGAATAGGGAGGCCTACCACATAGTATAAATAAAGTTATGACCAGACTGGGGGGGCAGAGCCTTTAGGGGAGGCCATCATGACGGGGGGTTTGGTTCAGGGAGACCCCAGGTAGTGGGTGATAGGCTGGGTTTAGGGGGGAGGGTTTCGAGGGGCTCTGGAAAGGGGGGATTGGGTGGTTTAAGTGTAAGGGGAGTGGTCAAGGGGTTAAATAGTGGGAGCCAGGAGAGGAAATGGGCCATTTTGAGTTGTGGGAAAAGAGCTCCCGCCAACCCTCCCTATTTTTAAGGAGATAGAGGGGGAGAGGTCCAGGGAGAAGGGGTGCATAGGGAGGCTTTAGGTTGTCACGGTAGCTGTGGCGGGGGGAGGTCCTTGAAGTTGGTTATATTCACAGAGGAGGATGCTGGGAGGGCTCCATGGTTGGGGCTGGACTCCCAGTGGTGGCGGATTTAAAAGGGGCCATTCAGTGGTGCTTCTGAGCTGGTGGGCAACGGCTGGAGGCAAGATGGCTCACCCGGTGGGGTATTTGCAGTTGTTTGGGGCTTCAAGGACCTCCCCTCGGAGGTAATTGTTATGTAATATATTATGTTTTGTATGTTATTAAAAAACAGCTGCTGTGGCCGATTTATTCCAAACCTGGTGTCTGAGTTTTCATTAAGGGATGTTGGAGATAGAACACTGGGGGAGGTAATTTATCGGGGGAAAGGGGGTAAGTTGAGGAATAGGGGAGGGTTACAGGGGTCGGACGGTAAGTAACCAATACCGCCGTTATATGGCCTCTGCTCTTCTCCTCCATTCTGGCTCAAACCATAGAGGGCTGAAGATGGGTGCTGCTTTAACCTGCTATATCTCTGGCTGTATAGCACCTAGCTGCATGAGCCAAGTCTTGTTTCAAATTTGACAATCTAAGTGGAATGCGTTATTCTCTGTCAGAAAATTCAGAAACCAGGTCAGGAATGAGATATGCCGGTAATTACTTGCAGATCTCGCTCCCGAATTGGATTCTAAAGGCTCTGTCTCTGGCTGCCTTGTGGCTATTACTGTGTTTCCAGTCTTGTTTTAAACTGGTTGTCCAGCTTTTATTACATGATGGCCTGTCCTTGGACTAGGCTATCACTAGCTGATTGGCAGGGGTCCCCGCATCCCCGACGATCAGCTGTTTGGGTATAGCTCTGGCACCAGAAATTGGCACCAGAACTACACAACTGTGTAGTGGAGGGAGCCTGTTACTACAAAGCTGCCTCCATTGAACTCAATGGGGCCCTATTAGTTCTGTGGATGCCTCTGCCCAGGGAGGAGCAGATCACACTTTTCTAATGGGTTGCATGGATCTGCATTAGGGGAAACCTTCATCTAGGCTCATAGTGAGGAGCCAAAGCATCAAGCTGTTCTTAACTCCTGCGAGGGAAGCTCTGGGCCATTTTTTCCTGGCAGAACCTAATGTATGAAGAAGCACCAGCTGATGGTCCAGAGTTGGGGTTTGGGGCCTCACTGCTCTAAGTAAATTGGTATATTCTGCTCTGTGTGCTGGAAAAATTCCCATTTCCTCGCTGAAGCATTTCTTTGATGGCTTCTCTGAAGATTTCCACTTTACCTCAATCTATAGAAACTGTACGTGTGAGCACTGTCATCTCATAAATTGCTCTCAAACTTAGGAGCGGGCGCCATTCACAGGTGGATGTGGGTAATAGAGGACCCATCAGCCATTAGGAAGCTGCTGCTGGAGACGCCTGCGGTGCTCCTGTAATAAGTGAGCAGAAATCTATGTCAGTGTTATGTGCACTTGATTTGGCTGACCTGAGAGGACTGGCAGAGGAAGCTTCAGCTAATGGAGTGCTGCGCTGTGTGTGTGCGAAGAGAGAAGTAACCAGACATGATACGGGGGCCCTGGGGGAAGCTTGACACGCTATTCCTCTTGCATGGGCAACGCTTTACACGCAACTGTTGGCACAACACAGAGAACAGCCAGGGATTTGTGCCTCCCCCTCCTGCACTTGTGAAAAGCTGCTGCTTGCCTTCCATCAGTGAATTACTGCTGCTGAGACTGACCTCAATCCTGGCGCACATCTACTAATAACAGGGTGGCCTCTCATGTGTTCCAACTGCCCCAAAACTGTTACCCACAGTGGACGCAGCAGGTGTGCCTCAACATGTGGTGAGAAATATGGGGAACCTCTAATGTTCTGGGGTTCTTCACGATCCACTTCCAGGGATATATGCAGAGATTCTAATATCCTGCTCGTCTTGCAATACCTTCAGATCAAGAAATGCTCACAGATCTATCCATGTTAACGTATGTATGCAGCTAGAGAAAAGGCCTTAGCGCCCTCCTAAAGAGTTTTTCCAATGTGTAGATATTGATGAGCTATCCTCAGGATAGCTCATCAGTATCAGATCGATGGGTTCCTTCCTACACCTGGTACCTCCACCAATCAGCTGTTTTCAGCGCTGGAAACAACACAGTAGATGGAGTTGGAAGAAGCAAGCTCGGTCCACTGTGTACTGGCCATGCCAGCCCACTGCAGCTCAACTTCCATTCAATCAAAAAAATCAGTGGATGTATAAACGGGAGTGCAGATTCCCATTGAGAACTTTGTGGATTTTGACGCGGAATACACGCCAAAATCCAAGTGGAAGATCTGCAGTGTGAACATACCCTTAAGATGTGAGGAATCTTCAGCTCATAGTTTATCATTATTGCGTGCTTGAGACATCGTTGTAAAATCCTTACATTTTCTGTTTCACCATAATAAAGACTGTCAGCATGAGCCTGGTGTTAGGAGAACACTTCACACCCAATCATCAGCCTCTCTCTGTCGTCCTGAATGTCCTCACATGAAGAGCAGTCACCACCTCAACTATCTTTTTCCCGAGTGTCATCAAAAAATCTGGGCAGTCTCCTCCTTAACAGGCAATCTCTACTTTAGTGAGGCAGTCTTTACTTAATCGGGGTAGATTGCTCTTTATCAGGACAGTCTTCTCCTTAGTAGAGCAGTATTTTCTGTATCAGGACAGTCTTGTCTATTGGAGAGCAGTCTCTTCTTAATGAAGGCATTCTTCTCTTTAGTAGTGCAGTCTCTTCTTTATCAGGGCAGTCTTATAATAGGGAAGTTTTCACTTCTTCTGCAGTCTCTTCTAAATTGGGCAATCTTTAAAGGGGTAGTCTTTACTTTTTTGAGGCAGTCTTTACTTTATCAGGGCAATCTTCTCTACAGTGGTGAAGGCTTTACCTTATTGGGTCAGTCCCTTCTTTATCAGAATAGGAAAGAAAAAGGCATAAGATATGTTTAGAACATGTATAATGCACATGGGTTGGAGAATCCTATGATATTTTGCCTAAATTAGTCAAAAAAGAATGAGCATTTAAAGGTGTCCTACTATGGTTGCCAGGCAAATTGGGGTAAAATGTAGTAGACTACTTTCTTGGTCTGACATGGAGTTGGAGACCTCACGAGGGTTGCAAACTACGAAGTGTACACATGGAAATCCAGATCGAGTATTAAAATCTCTAAATTCTTTAGTGGTGCAGAGTCCTCTTTATTAGTGCAGTTTTATCTTTAGTGGGGCAATTTCTACTACATTGAGGAAGTCTCGTCTTCATCAAGGCAATCTTTTCTTTAGTGGGCGGGGGGTCATCTAATCTTTATAGAGACAGTCTACTCTTTATCGAGGCAGGCTTCTCTTTATCGAGGCATTCTCCTCTTTATTTGGTAATTCTCCTCTTCATGGTGGTACTCTCCTCTTTACCAAGGTAATCTTTTCTTTAGTGGGGTTGTCTACTCTTTATTGGAACAGTCTACTCTTTATTGAGGCATTCTCGTCTTTATTGATGCAGTCTCCTCTTTACCAGGCTAATCCTTTCTTTTGTGTAGTGGTCTAATCTTTATTGGGGCACTGTCCTCTTTAGTGGGACAGTCTCCTCATTATCGTTAGTGGTGCAGTCTTTTCTTTAGTGGGGTGGTGTTATTAAATGTGCGAGTAGATCTCTTTAGCAAGGCAAATCCCCTTTCACTTGGCAGTCTTCTCGTAAGTGGGGCAGTCTCTTCTTTAGCAGCCTTTTGCCGTTCAGAACAACCTATGCAAATTAGACCCTCACCCAAATGGGCATGTTTGGCGCCAATTTCAAGCACTTTGCATGTACAGTATATAAATATGTTTGTTCCATGTCTATAGCATAGACAGCATCTGGGTAAGGGGCAGGTCCCCAAAACGCATCTTTTGGGTTTTATTTTTTATTGTCTTAAATAAATAAAAGGAATAACTTTTTGGAAAGCGCTGGTCCAGGATCCTTTAGTCTTTTTCCTCTCACTACTCTTAATCAGGGCCACATCACCAAGTAGGCAAGGTGAGGCGATCTCCTCAGGCGGTGTAGGCCCTGTAGATAAGTGGGGGGGGGGGGGGGTGGCAGGCGGAGGCGCAGAGCAGTGGGAGATGAACACTTTCATTGTGGAAGCACTCATCTTTATATTCATCTGTATCTCCATCCTCTGGACAGCGATACAGAGAATGGTGTGGCAGGGCAAGGGAGAGCCATCTCCCTTCCCCGTTCCTCTGTTAGGTTGCAGGCCATAATGCCGTTTCAGGCGGCACAATGACATCATCGCGCCGCCTGAGCCGTACAGTGGGGCCCACAGGCCGGAAGAGGCCTGCATCGCTGCAGCTTTATGGAGGTAAGTATATGTGTTTACTTTTTTTATATGGCACAATGTAGGAGAGGAGCATTATGGGGCCATCTAGGGGCACTAAGAAGGGGCATTTCTTATTTACACATTATGGGGGGCATCTAGGGGTACTAAGAAGGGGCATTTCTTACTGTTACATTATAGTAGGCACTATAGGGGGAATCTAGGGGCACTATGAAGGGGCATTTCCTACGGGCACATTATGGGGCATCTAGGGGCACTAATAAGGGGCATTTCTTACTGGCACATTATGGGGGCATCTAGGGGCACTAAGAAGGGGCATTTCTTACTGGCACATTATGGGAGGCACTATGGTGCAAGGGAGGACAGAAGCACTATGGGGGCATCTACTGAGGGCACAAAGAAAGGTTATTTTATATGGGGGCACTATGGGGAAGGAGGAGAGAAATACTATGGGAGCATCTACTTGGGGCACTAAGAAAGGGTATTTTATCCTGGCACACAGTATGGGGACACTATGGGGACATTAGCTCAATTTGGGGCACAAAGGGGGTATTTTTTGTACTGACACACAGAACAAGGGCATTTTTGTACTAGTGCACATTATTAGAGGGCATATTTTGCACTGGCACACCTTATAAGGGGGCATTTTTCTACTGTCACATAATAAGGAGAATTATTACTACAAGGGCATTATGGTGGCTTTATTAATACTGGGGGACTATCGGGAACATGATTACTAGTATTGGTCCTATGGGAGCATTATTACTTCTGGGGGCAGAGTGAGGACATGTTGAGAGCACTGTAGGAGCACTATTACTACCAAGTGCACTCTGGAAGAGAATTATTACTATTGGTGGGACTTTTGTGAGCACTATTACTGTGGGGGCACTCTGGCCGCAGCTTAGCACAGTTATTTTTGGAGGGACATGTTTACGGCAGGCACAGTATTGGAGATGGTAGGATGATTTGTCCGGAAGGTAGGAGGATGATGGAAAAGTAGGAAACTAAGATGTCTTTTTGTCAAACTGCAGAGTTGAGAGATGGGTAAAAAATGATCATGGTGGTCTAGTCTGAATGGAGAAGATGAGGAAAGAGAACATCTACATCAGAGGAGACATCACTTGATGTAAAAGGTATGTGGTGCTGTATACCCTGTATGTTTTGTAGTGATATACATAATGTTAAGAGGGAAGGGTTAGGTTGAGAATTTGGTATAGGGATTGGGGCGGGGAGTCGCTTTTTCAATTTTCGCCTCAGGCAGCAGAAAGGCTAGGTGCACCCACCCCTGCACTTAATTGGGGCACTCTACTCTTTACTTGGTCAAGTCGAGTGGTGTTAGCAGGGCAGATCCTCTCTTTCACTGGGCAGTCTTCTCTTTAGTGGGGCAGTCTCCAAATAGCCCAGCCCAGCATCCAAATAGGTGTGTTTGGCACCATATTCAAGCACTTGCCATGTATATAAGTATGTTTGTTCCATGTCTATAGCATATCCAGGATCTGAAGAAGGGGCAGGTCCCTGAAATGAATCTTTGGGATTTTATTTTTTTGTTTTATGTAAATAAAAGGAATAACATTTGGAATGCACTGGTCCGGGAGCCTTTTGTTTTTTTCCCTCTCACCAATACTCCTAATTGGGGCACTCTCCTCTTTACTGGGACAGTCTCCTCTTTACCAAGGAAGTCTTCTTGTTGGTGGTCCAGTCTTTTCTTTAGTGGGGTGGTGTTATCGAAAGTGGGAGTGGTTCTCTTTAGCAGATCACCTCTTTCACTGGGCAGTTTTCTCTTTAGTGGGGCAGTCTCTTCTTCAGCAGCCTGTTTCCGTTTAGAATAACCTTTCACACCATCATCTCTGAAGTGACTCACAACAATACATTCATGACTGGACCGGGTTAAATGGGAACTAAACCCTGAAAAACATAAATTACACAAATGCATTTACTCCATCGTGCACACCCAGCTATGTCTACAAGGTGTTCCCCGAACTGCTTTCATAAGCAATGTAGAACAGATATTGCAGACAATTCCTTTCCCCACTCTGCTATGTTTTTTTGCTACAGAACGGCTAGGTGAATGTGCCTGATGTCACACACATCAAACAGGAAATTCAGAAGAGGGACGGGGCTCAACCAGCCACACTTAAATGCTGCAGATTGATCTGCCTGCACTGCTATAGGAGTCACTGTTCTTGGTACTCACAGCCACGTTCGCTCCTACTCCCCTGAGATCTATCATCTGCTTAGCTATAGCACTATTTAGGAGTGGGGACTGGGATTTATCTTGGCAGATTTAGTATTCTACAGTCTGTTGCAGCTCCACATGGTTGTAACTAAATCGGTTTTGTACTGTTACTAACTAGGAGATAACTTTAAACAAAATGGTCACTACTCTCTGTGTAGACCAAAGTTATCCAAACTAAACCCAGCCCCCTCCTCCTAACCTTCCTAGCTCATGTGTACTAGCATCAGAGGGGGGAGAGGGACGGGGAAAAGACATGGCTGCAGCCTGAGAGAACAATGAACTGCTTTTCTATTGTATTTTTCATGGTCTGCAATTGTGATATCTAACAAAACCAGAGCAAATAACAAATGAGATTGTTACATTTTTTTGTTTTTGTTTGGATTCTGGCTTTAGTTCCACTTTAAGCAGAGTATGATTCATTCACTCCGAAATATGATTCATGGATGAAATCTACACTTCTGAAGGGAAATTCATCTATATCATTGACTCTTCCTGTATCTGAAGAGAACCCTCTATCACCCGCAGCTACACAATCTGCACACAATAATGCAGCAGATATTTCTACAGCAGGTTAAATAATCAGGAACCCACATGCCCACCCACGCCTCATGCCTCTTCCTGCTATCTCTACACTTTACTTATTTCCTCGCTACCTGATCACGAGAATAAAAAGAGATATTTCCACAAAGTACAAAAGTCAATATTTACTCCAGGTTCTTGCACAGAAATCTTGTTAGTTCAGCAAATGAAAAACCTGAATCCCAGAGAGGGACTAGAACTGAAAAAGCGAGACCTGTCCTTCCAGGAAGGAAGATTACCTGGCAGACAGCTGGAGAGCAGATACCCCATCTCTCTATGGACCTCACTTTAACCTTTTGTAAAATTCTAATAAATTGACAAAAGTCAGAGTCAATGAATAATAACCCGGCAGCAGTCACAAGATGAGCACAAATGATCTAACATTAGGATCTCTGGATATAAAGAGGTTTCTAGAGGCTGAGAGCAATGATGTGCAGCGGGTGCCTCCCCCCAGGGCCCTTTAAAAAAAGAGTACTTTCTTTTCGTGAAGCCAGTTGCAATGAAGCAACTGGGCACCTTTTAGTGAAGTGGTAAATGGTACCCAGGTGTAGGAATGCCAGAGTGGTGTAGGGCAGCCTATAATGTCCCTTAATGTTTTGTGCACATGTCATGGTGCTCCTACCTGAATACGCTGAACCCCAGGCGTTGGCTCCGCAGCAAATGAAAAGGGGGTTTGTTGATGAAGGGGATGATGAAATAAATTGAGTTCAGACCTTGTATATAGTTGACCAGCAGCTTTACTTTGTCTTGGTCCCAGCAGGCTTTGGCATTAACTGTGGTGGGTAAACTCCTCTCTGCTACATCAGTTGCACTCTGGCTCTGCTGTGCTAACAGGCTAACTATAGAACTCAGTTTCTTCTGGGTGCTGCAACTTCTCGCTTGTAGTCTGGTCTGTCTCTAGCTTTGTCCAGGGAACACTTTACTCCTGGTTTCAGAGGCTTCCAGCTTCTGCCTCCATGTCCACCTGAGCTGAAGGTGCTGCAGATGGTCTGGACAGGGCTTGTCCAACAGGGATATGGTCCTGCTGCTTTCCCCTAGCAGGGAGACTCTCCACTCGACCTCTCCCCTAGGAGGGGTTAAGCTGAACTGAACTTACTCTCACTAGAACTTCACCCTTTCTGCAGCAAGTGGGACACGCCCACCACACCACTGATGAGGGTTTTAGAATGGAAGCGAAGGTTCCATTCTCTATACCTGTAACTCTGCCATTTATGCTGCCACCTGCTGGTGAACCAGGCACATTACATTTGAGCAGTTATGGTACATAACAAGATTATGAGTACACATTTTGCAGAACCTGGAAATAAATACATAACTTGCCTGACACTAGCCCATTAGAGGTAGTAGCAGGGAACAGAAGTGGTAATGCACCTCTGGGGCATTACAGATGTTCCTTCTTTTTATGAAAAAGGAAATATTTGTTAAAGGGGTTTTCTGGGACTTTGATATCAATGATCCTTTATCTATTGTGGCAGTAGAGCAGATGTCTCCATTGGAGTAGTTGGTCTTGTCTGGTGGAGGATACCTAGAATAATGTTCACATTTATAACTGTGTCTATACATTATGTAGAGCAAATGCTTCCATAGGCCAATTGGTAATGTTTGATCTGTATGGGTGGGATGGATGTGTATACCTGAATATGTCCACAGTCAGACCATGGTTGCCAGTTGTCCAAACATTTACAAACAGTCCATAAAAAATAGGTGTCATCCATAGTGCAAAGGCCCAGTGGTTCACTGCTAAAAGGGTTAAATTGTACTCTATGCACTGTGTATCCAAAAGGATGTATATGGGAAGAAAAGGGTTAAACTTTCCAGCCTGCTAGATACAGTTGATGGGTGTGGGTCAAGAGCATTAAGACAAAAGACTGTAACAATTGCCAGCCTCTAAGGGAGAAAAGACCTGAGCCTACCAGAAGTTTGAGTGACCATTTAAAGGGAGAGTGCATGGGCAAAAAGTCAGTGAAGGTAACGCATGTACTTTGGCTGTGGACTTCACTGCATCTGGTTGGGGTTAGAAACTTCAGGGCCCACCATCATACTAAAGAGACAGACTGGCCATCTGTTAAAGACGGACTACACCCCGCAGCTGGGTATTGTAGACATTTTGATTGAACCGGAAGATATCGATAGAGTGGGAGACAAATTGAATCCCTTGGCTGGATTGGGAAGTTTGCACTAATAAACTGTAAAGGGACTCAGAGAGAACCACCATATTGTCTTCTCCTCCCTATGACCAGCCTGGAAAAAACTGTCTATGCAACTGGTAAAGACTGTGCCAACTTTTGCAAGTTCCTGTGTGTACTGTCTACTGAGTTGCTCCAGTAAAGAACAGTTGACTTGTTTTCACCTGCAACCGGCCTCCATTACCACATGAATTGTGCCATTTCCAGGGAACCGTGACTTGCACCTCAAAACCCACTGACACCAAGGGCTCTCCACTTACCACCAGGCAGGAGGGGGGCAGAAATAAAACCAAGGTTTGCCCCAAGGAGAAAAAAGGCTGTGTCCCTCTCCTCACTGTGTGTGGCTAGACCAGGGAGTGCTAGAGCAAAAGCTCCACCTCAGGTACTACCACCTTCAGCATTAACTAAGCACCATCACTCTCATCCTCTCCAACTCCCGACTCCCCTCCGGGCTGCCACTTAACACAGCAGGAAAAAACTGTCCAAATTTTTTACCACAAGTTTTTACTGCGCATGCGCAAATACCGTAGATCCAGTAGGAGGGAGCGGCAACTGAAGTGGATACTTGGATTGGACCTTGGTCGCCATAAAGTCACCATTTGGTAAGCAGCCCACGTTGGGTCTTAAGGCCCCCATAATTTACTGGTTTCACACATTGGTGCACCCTGCGCGAATTTCTGTCTGCAGTTACATAAACACTGAATTCGGTAGCCATTTTACACTGACACCTATCTACCTCCCTTTGGCCATGCCGTTACTTGGGACTTAAATATGTCAAAATGTAAAATGGCCGCTAAATTCAGCGTTAACGCAACTGCAGAATCCTTGGTCCAAAGGGGCGAAAGGAACGTCCGAGCCTGGGCCTACCTCTCCCTCCCAGTCTCACATAGTATATAATGTAATATCCCAACCAGTCAAGCCCCTTATACTAGTACATTCACAAATTCGGGAGATTAATTAGTAAATTAATAAGATCTATGCTGCGTAATATAAGGGCCTGTGAAGATACTCTGGACGCTAGTTATACAATTAATTAATTTCACTGCTGATTTATACATTTTTACCCATGTATTTTATATAAAAATGTATAATAATATACAGTGGAGGAAATAATTATTTGACCCCTCACTGATTTTGTAAGTTTGTCCAATGACAAAGAAATGAAAAGTCTCAGAACAGTATCATTTCAATGGTAGGTTTATTGTAACAGTGGCAGATAGCACATCAAAAGGAAAATCGAAAAAATAACTTTAAATAAAAGATAGCAACTGATTTGCATTTCATTGAGTGAAATAAGTATTTGAACCCCTACCAACCATTAAGAGTTCTGGCTCCCACAGAGTGGTTAGACACTTCTACTCAATTAGTCACCCTCATTAAGGACACCTGTCTTAACTAGTCACCTGTATAAAAGACACCTGTCCACAGAATCAATCAATCAAGCAGACTCCAAACTCTCCAACATGGGAAAGACCAAAGAGCTGTCCAAGGATGTCAGAGACAAAATTGTAGACCTGCACAAGGCTGGAATGGGCTACAAAACCATTAGCAAGAAGCTGGGAGAGAAGGTGACAACTGTTGGTGCGATTGTTCGAAAATGGAAGGAGCACAAAATGACCATCAATCGACCTCGCTCTGGGGCTCCACGCAAGATCTCACCTCGTGGGGTGTCAATGGTTCTGAGAAAGGTGAAAAAGCATCCTAGAACTACACGGGAGGAGTTAGTTAATGACCTCAAATTAGCAGGGACCACAGTCACCAAGAAAACCATTGGAAACACATTACACCGCAATGGATTAAAATCCTGCAGGGCTCGCAAGGTCCCCCTGCTCAGGAAGGCACATGTGCAGGCCTGTCTGAAGTTTGCCAATGAACACCTGAATGATTCAGAGAGTGACTGGGAGAAGGTGCTGTGGTCTGATGAGACCAAAATAGAGCTCTTTGGCATTAACTCAACTCGCTGTGTTTGGAGGAAGAAAAATGCTGCCTATGACCCCCAAAACACCGTCCCCACCGTCAAGCATGGGGGTGGAAACATTTTGCTTTGGGGGTGTTTTTCTGCTAAGGGCACAGGACAACTTATTCGCATAAACGGGAAAATGGACGGAGCCATGTATCGTGAAATCCTGAGCGACAACCTCCTTCCCTCTGCCAGGAAACTGAAAATGGGTCGTGGATGGGTGTTCCAGCACGACAATGACCCAAAACATACAGCAAAGGCAACAAAGGAGTGGCTCAAGAAGAAGCACATTAAGGTCATGGAGTGGCCTAGTCAGTCTCCGGACCTTAATCCAATCGAAAACCTATGGAGGGAGCTCAAGCTCAGAGTTGCACAGAGACAGCCTCGAAACCTTAGGGATTTAGAGATGATCTGCAAAGAGGAGTGGACCAACATTCCTCCTAAAATGTGCGCAAACTTGGTCATCAATTACAAGAAACGTTTGACCTCTGTGCTTGCAAACAAGGGTTTTTCCACCAAGTATTAAGTATTTTTTTGTTAGAGGGTTCAAATACTTATTTCACTCAATGAAATGCAAATCAGTTTCTATCTTTTATTTAAAGTTATTTTTTCGATTTTCCTTTTGATGTGCTATCTGCCACTGTTACAATAAACCTACCATTGAAATGATACTGTTCTGAGACTTTTCATTTCTTTGTCATTGGACAAACTTACAAAATCAGTGAGGGGTCAAATAATTATTTCCTCCACTGTATGTATAATGTACAATAATAATATATACATACAAAGAGTATATAATGGCTGATCACAATGCTATCCTAGTTAGCACTAAATAGTAAGCTTGACATCATTATATAAAATACAGGGCAAAACATAGAAATCAGCAGTAACATTAATTCATTTCCTTTCATGTACAATCCCTGTAATAATGCACATACTGTACAATGTATATGGAGGGGTGAAGTGCGGTACTCGCAGCAGCCCACACACTGCCAGTGCACTGCATCACGGCTTATACCTATTCCAGGTTCTGGAGCCGTCCACCCCAGCAATGCAAATGGTTAAAATTGTGTGCATTGCTGTGGTGGGAACACTGGCGGCCCCAGAACATGGAACAATCACATATTGTTAGCGGAGGGACTATAGAAACTGCACGGACGCCTAGATTAAAGGGAACACTATTGTGGGCCGAGAATAATTGCCTCAGGTGCCTCATGCAGCCCGCGGCCTGCATGTCTGAGATCCCTGGTTTAAAATAATAATTTATGAAGGTCGCTGTAATCTTGTAATGTAATTCTTTTAACTTTATTACTCCTATCTTCCATTCAGAGTTGTGGTCACATGACCCTGTCCATGCAGCACTTGTAGGAGCTATAGACTAGCTGGGCGTTGTTAGGGGCAGTGATAGGGGAGTGTCTATGTAACTAGCAGGGTAGGAGGAGCTAAAAACTAGCAGGGCGTTGTTAGGGGCAGTAATAGGGGAGTGTCTATGTAAGTAGCTGGTGGGAGGAGCTATAGACTAGCTGGGTGGGAGGAGCTATAGACTAGCTGGGAGTTGTTAGGGGCAGTGATAGAGGAGTGTCTATGTAACTAGCTGGGTGGGAGGAGCTATAAACTAGCAGGGCGTTGTTAGGGGCAGTGATAGGGGAGTGTCTATGTAACTAGATGGTGGGAGGAGCTATAGACTAGCTGGGCATTGTTAGGGGCAGTGATAGGGGAGTGTCTATGTAAGTAGCTGGTGGGAGGAGCTATAGACTAGCTAGGGGTTGTTAGGGGCAGTGATATGGGAGTGTCTATGTAACTAGATGGTGGGAGGAGCTATAAACTAGCTGGGGGTTGTTAGGGGCAGTGATAGGGGAGTGTCTATGTAGCTAGCTGGGTGGGAGGAGCTATCGACTAGCTGGGCATTGTTAGGGGCAGTGATAGGGGAGTGTCTAGGTAACTAGATGGTGGGAGGAGCTATAGACTAGCTGGGCGTTGGTAGGGGCAGTGATAGGGGAGTGTCTATGTAACTAGATGGTGGGAGGAGCTATAAACTAGCTGGGGGTTGTTAGGGGCAGTGATAGGGGAGTGTCTATGTAGCTAGCTGCGTGGGAGGAGCTATCGACTACCTGGGCATTGTTAGGGGCAGTGATAGGGGAGTGTCTAGGTAACTAGATGGTGGGAGGAGCTATAGACTAGCTGGGCGTTGGTAGGGGCAGTGATAGGGGAGTGTCTATGTAACTAGATGGTGGGAGGAGCTATAAACTAGCTGGGTGTTAGAGGCAGTGACAGGAGAGTGTCTATGTAACTAGATGGTGGGAGGAGCTATAAACTAGCTTGGCGTTGTTAGGGGCAGCGATAGGGGAGTGTCTATGTAACTAGATGGTGGGAGGAGCTATAAACTAGCTGGGCGTTGTTAGGGGCAGTGATAGAGGAGTGTCTATGAAACTAGATGGTGGGAGGAGCTATAAACTAGCTGGGCATTGTTAGGGGCAGTGATAGGGGAGTGTCTAGGTAACTAGATGGTGGGAGGAGCTATAAACTACAGTCATGTGAAAAAATTAGGACACCCTTTGAAAGCATGTGGTTTTTTGTAACATTTTTAATAAAAGGTTATTTCATCTCCGTTTCAACAATACAGAGAGATTAAAGTAATCCAACTAAACAAAGAAAACTGAAGAAAAGTCTTTTCAAGATCTTCTGTAAATGTCATTCTACAAAAATGCCTATTCTAACTGAGGAAAAAGATAGGACACCCTTGCCCCTAATAGCGAGTGTTACCTCCTTTGGCTGAAATAACTGCAGTGAGACGGTTCTTGTAGCCATCTACCAGTCTTCGACATCGGTCTGAGGAAATTTTACCCCACTCCTCAATGCAGAACTTTTTCAGCTGTGAGATGTTTGAGGGGTTTCTTGCACGTACAGCCCTTTTCAAGACACCCCACAGCATCTCAATGGGATTCAAATCTGGACTTTGACTTGGCCATTCCAGGACTCTCCATTTCTTCTTTTTCAGCCAATCTTTGGTTGATTTACTAGTATGTTTTGGGTCATTGTCATGTTGCATGGTCCAGTTCCGCTTCAGCTTTAATTTTCTAACTGATGGTCTCACATGTTCTTCAAGCACCTTCTGATACACAGTAGAATTCATCGTGGATTCTATGATGGTGAGCTGACCAGGTCCTGCTGCAGCAAAGCAGCCCCAAACCATGACACTTCCACCTCCATGCTTCACAGTTGGTATGAGGTTCTTTTCTTGGAATGCTGTGTTTGGTTTACGCCAAACATGTCCTCTGCTGTTGTGTCCAAATAATTCAATTTTGGACTCATCTGTCCAAAGAACATTATTCCAGAAGTCCTGGTCTTTGTCAACTTTATCTCTGGCAAATGTCAGTCTGGCCTCGATGTTTCTCTTGGAAAGCAAAGGTTTCCTCCTTGCACACCTCCCATGCAAGTTAAACTTGTACAGTCTCTTTCTGATTGTAGAGGCATGTACTTCTACATCAACAGTAGCCAGAGCCTGCTGTAGTTCTCGAGATGACACTTTAGGGTTTTTGGAGACCTCTTTTAGCATCTTGCGGTCTGCTCTTGGGGTGAACTTGCTGGGGCGACCAGTCCTGGGCATGTTGGCAGTTGTTTTGAAAGCCCTCCACTTGTAGACTATCTTCCGGACAGTGGAATGGCTGATTTCAAAATCTTTTGAGATCTTTTTAAATCCCTTCCCAGACTCATAGGCTGCTACAATCTTTTTTCTGAAGTCCTCTGACAGCTCTTTTGCTCTCACCATGGTGCTCACTCTCACTTCAACAGTCAGGAGCACACCAAACTAAATGTCTGAGGTTTAAATAGGGCAAGCCTCATTCAACATGCAGAGTAACGATCTACTAATTATGTGCACCTGGTGTGATATACCTGTGTGAGATCTGAGCCAATTTAAGAGGGAATACATGTGAGGGTGTCCTATCTTTTTCCTCAGTTAGAATAGGCATTTTTGTAGAATGACATTTACAGAAGATCTTGAAAAGACTTTTCTTCAGTTTTCTTTGTTTAGTTGGATTACTTTAATCTCTCTGTATTGTTGAAACGGAGATGAAATAACCTTTTATTAAAAATGTTACAAAAAACCACATGCTTTCAAAGGGTGTCCTAATTTTTTCACATGACTGTAGCTTGGCGTTGTTAGGGGCAGCGATAGGGGAGTGTCTATGTAACTATATGGTGGGAGGAGCTATAAACTAGCCGGGCGTTGTTAGGGGCAGTGATAGAGGAGTGTCTATGAAACTAGATGGTGGGAGGAGCTATAAACTAGCTGGGCATTGTTAGGGGCAGTGATGGGGAGTGTATATGTATTTAGCTGGGTGGGAAGAGCTATTGGCTAGCTGTGCATTGTTAGGGGCAGTGATAGGGGAGTGTCTATGTAACTAGATAGAGGGAGGAGCTATAAACTAGCTGGGCATTGTTAGGGGCAGTGATAGGGGAGTGTATATGTAACTAGCTGGGTGGGAGGAGCTATAGACTAGCTGGGCGTTAGGGGCAGTTATAGGGGAGTGTCTATGTAACTAGATGGTGGGAGGAGTGTCTATGTAACTAGCTGGTGGGAGGAGCTCTGGACTAGCTGGGCATTGTTAGGGGCAGTGATAGGGGAGTGTCTATGAAACTAGCTGGTGGGAGGGGCTATAGACTAGCTGGGGGTTGTTAGGGGCAGTGATAGGGGAGTGTATATGAAACTAGATGGTGGGAGGAGCTATAAACTAGCTAGGTGTTGTTAGGGGCAGTGATAGGGGAGTGTCTAAATAACTAGATGGTGGGAGGAGCTATAAACTATCTGGGCATTGTTAGGGGCAGTAATAGGGGAGTGTCTATGTAACTAGCTGGGTGGGAGGAGCTATAGACTAGCTGGGCGTTGTTAGGGGCAGTGATAGGGGAGTGTCTATGTAACTAGATGGTGGGAGGAGCTATAAACTAGCTGAGTGTTGTTAGGGGCAGTGATAGGGGAGTGTCTATGTAACTAGCTGGGTGGGAGGAGCTATGGACTAGCTGGGAGTTGTTAGGGGCAGTGATAGGGCAGTGTCTATGTAGCTAGCTGGTGGGAGGAGCTATAACTTAGCTGGGTGTTGTTAGGGGCAGTAATAGCGGAGTGTCTATGTATCTAGACGGCGGGAGGAGCTATAAACTAGCTGGGTGTTGTTAGAGGCAGTGATAGGGGAGTGTCTATGTAACTAGCTGGTGGTAGGAGCTATAGACTAGCTGGGCGTTGTTAGGGGCAGTGATAGAGGAGTGTATATGTAACTAGCTGGGTGAGAGGAGCTATAGACTAGCTGGGCATTGTTAGGGGCAGTGATAGGGGAGTGTATATGTAACTAGCTGGGTGGGAGGAGCTATAGACTAGCTTTGCGTTGTTAGGGGCAGAGATAGGGGAGTGTCTATGTAACTAGATGGTGGGAGGAGCTATAGACTAGCTTTGCGTTGTTAGGGGCAGAGATAGGGGAGTGTCTATGTAACTAGATGGTGGGAGGAGCTATAAACTAGCTGAGTGTTGTTAGGGGCAGTGATAGGGGAGTGTCTATGTAACTAGCTGGGTGAGAGGAGCTATGGACTAGCTGGGCGTTGTTAGGGGCAGTGATAGGGGAGTGTCTATGTATCTAGATGGCAGGAGGAGCTATAAACTAGCTGGGTGTTGTTAGGGGCAGTGATAGGGGAGTGTCTATGTATCTAGATGGCGGGAGGAGCTATAAACTAGCTGGGCGTTGTTAGGGGTGGTGCTGTGGCCGAGGCAGAAAGAATTGCATCATGGAATTGATTGGATATGGAGGGGTTGCACCGAGTATCGAATTATCGATTCGATACCAGGATTTGCCTATACCAATACTAAGCTGCGCAACACATCACAGAACATGGCAAGCGTTGCTCTCAACATGCACCATGTTCCCTCAGCAGAACAGGGGAGAAGAAAGCAGTCTCTCCCTCCCCCCTGTTCTGCTGCTGCCACCAATGAAAAGAGAGAGGGGCGGAGGAGGGGAGGGACTGTGGCCACTGCACCACCAATGAAGATAATTAATGTTTAATACAGATACAGGAGGCGGGTGCCAGCAGCAGAATCACATAGCCGGCACCCGACCTCTATGACAGGGAGCTGCGATCAGCTGCAGTAAACCCCTCAGATGCGGCACCCCCCTCCAGTATTAAAAACATTGGTGGTGCAGTGCATCCTCTACCCAGTATTAAAGTCATTGGTGGCGCAGTGAGATACCCCCAACCCCCCCAGTATTATAATCATTGGTGGCATTGGCCACAGGGTCCCCTCCGATCTCTTTATTGATGGTGCAGTGGCAGTTGTGATCGGACCCCCAGCAGTGTAATCGTTGGGCCCCGATTGGTTACCATGGCAGCCAGCACACTACTGAAGCCCTGGCTGCCATGGTAAGCTCCCTGCTGCTGTGTGTACAAAGCACAGGGCAGCAGGGAGAGTGTGAAGTCCTATTCACCCTAATAGAGCTCTATTACAGGGAGTGCAGAATTATTAGGCAAATGAGTATTTTGACCACATCATCCTCTTTATGCATGTTGTCTTACTCCAAGCTGTATAGGCTCGAAAGCCTACTACCAATTAAGCATATTAGGTGATGTGCATCTCTGTAATGAGAAGGGGTGTGGTCTAATGACATCAACACCCTATATCAGGTGTGCATAATTATTAGGCAACTTCCTTTCCTTTGTCAAAATGGGTCAAAAGAAGGACTTGACAGGCTCAGAAAAGTCAAAAATAGTGAGATATCTTGCAGAGGGACGCAGCACTCTTAAAATTGCAAAGCTTCTAAAGCGTGATCATCGAACAATCAAGCGTTTCATTCAAAATAGTCAACAGGGTCGCAAGAAGCGTGTGGAAAAACCAAGGCGCAAAATAACTGCCCATGAACTGAGAAAAGTCAAGCGTGCAGCTGCCAAGATGCCACTTGCCACCAGTTTGGCCATATTTCAGAGCTGCAACATCACTGGAGTGCCCAAAAGCACAAGGTGTGCAATACTCAGAGACATGGCCAAGGAAAGAAAGGCTGAAAGACGACCACCACTGAACAAGACACACAAGCTGAAACGTCAAGACTGGGCCAAGAAATATCTCAAGACTGATTTTTCTAAGGTTTTATGGACTGATGAAATGAGAGTGAGTCTTGATGGGCCAGATGGATGGGCCCGTGGCTGGATTGGTAAAGGGCAGAGAGCTCCAGTCCGACTCAGATGCCAGCAAGGTGGAGGTGGAGTACTGGTTTGGGCTGGTATCATCAAAGATGAGCTTGTGGGGCCTTTTCGGGTTGAGGATGGAGTCAAGCTCAACTCCCAGTCCTACTGCCAGTTTCTGGAAGACACCTTCTTCAAGCAGTGGTACAGGAAGAAGTCTGCATCCTTCAAGAAAAACATGATTTTCATGCAGGACAATGCTCCATCACACGCGTCCAAGTACTCCACAGCGTGGCTGGCAAGAAAGGGTATAAAAGAAGAAAATGTAATGACATGGCCTCCTTGTTTACCTGATCTGAACCCCATTGAGAACCTGTGGTCCATCATCAAATGTGAGATTTACAAGGAGGGAAAACAGTACACCTCTCTGAACAGTGTCTGGGAGGCTGTGGTTGCTGCTGCACGCAATGTTGATGGTGAACAGATCAAAACACTGACAGAATCCATGGATGGCAGGCTTTTGAGTGTCCTTGCAAAGAAAGGTGGCTATATTGGTCACTGATTTGTTTTTGTTTTGTTTTTGAATGTCATAAATGTATATTTGTGAATGTTGAGATGTTATATTGGTTTCACTAGTAAAAATAAATAATTGAAATGGGTATATATTTGTTTTTTGTTAAGTTGCCTAATAATTATGCACAGTAATAGTCACCTGCACACACAGATATCCCCCTAAAATAGCTAAAACTAAAAACAAACTAAAAACTACTTCCAAAAATATTCAGCTTTGATATTAATGAGTTTTTTGGGTTCATTGAGAACATGGTTGTTGTTCAATAATAAAATTAATCCTCAAAAATACAACTTGCCTAATAATTCTGCACTCCCTGTAGGGTGAATAGGACAAGTGATTAAAAGATTCCAGGTTCTAGCCCCTAAGGGGGGAAATAATTATTAAATTTAAAGTTTTAAAAAAAACACACTCAAATATTGACTCTAAATCACCCCCTTTACCAATTTTACATATAAAATATATTAACAATAAATAAATAGATATATTACATATCGCCACATCCGAAAAGTCCAAACTATGAAAATATTTTAAAAATCTCCTATGCGATGAACGCCATAACAGAAAAAAATAAAAACTGTGCGATTTGCCATTTTTTCGTCACCTTGTCCCCCCAAAAAATAGGATAGGACTGTTCGATTATGGGCCGGAGGTTCCATAAAATGCGGAATGGTATAGTGACAACCCTAAGATATGGGAACTGGAAGTGCTGCATCCAGGATATAAGCAATGCAGAGTGATTGGTTTACACGCTGAAATTGAACCAGAAAGTAAAAAAAAAAAAAAAAGGCATGGGGAAGATGTACATGAGGTAATCAACTACATGAGCATATGCGTTAAAAACCACAGCAATCCCAGAAAAACCCTTTAAGAGACCAACCCCTTTTCTATGGGGTTTGGTGTATGGAGTTTGGGGTCTGCATTCAGGATGGGTTTTGAGGTCTGGATTCATTTTGAGGTCTGGATGGATATATTAATCCTGAAGTCTGGTGCCCGTCTTAATTCAGTTTGACATTCTAATTAGGGATGAGCGAATCGACTTCAGATGAAATGACTTCTAGTTATAGAGGAAAGACACCAGTGTCCTCTTCTCCCCAGGACCTACCTTCTCAAGGTTGCTGCAGGGACCCCCATATTCAGTCATCTGGTAGCATCTTTCTGCTGTGTGAGCATTTAATATTTGAATGTATCTGTACGATGGGCCCCCAAAATAAATTTTACTGGTGGGCCCTAGGCACCCCAGTCTGACACTGGTTGTGAAGGTCCAGTAGAGATAACTTGTCTAAAAGAACTTATTGACTCTACGGCATCAATGTTCAGGAGTTGGCTCCAGTGCCTGAGCATACCAAATTACAGTTTGGCCCACTGTGAGAATCTTCACATCCAAGTTGGATCCTGTGGAAGTGTCCTGTAAGTACAGCAACCTGTTCAAAGAATGGAGCAGAGGAGTTTGCCTGCCGTTAGGGAGAACCGCACTGTGGTTGCCTAAATTAAAGTATGCACCCCATGCAGTGCAGTATTAGGAAAAGTGCTCCCAAGAAACAATTGTCTCTGTTAACTCAGATCGCAGCTGCGAGGACTGTAAAATCTGTGGAAATTATGCTCGTTGAACATCTGCCAGCCCATGCATGCTAAACCTGTGCTTTATGTACCAAAACTTGAATCTTCAGTAAAGAATCATTTGCTGTTAACTTGGACTCCTTATATTAATTTCCAGCAAAGGTGCTGGCGTCACAAAAACAGGGACCCTGCCTCGCACAGTAAAACATCAAGGGCACCTCGACCGCCATCAGGCAGGGGAAACGCAGAACCAGAGTGTTCCCTGAAGGGAAGAAACGGTGCACCGTTCTCATAACTGCACACAGGGAGCGTCGGAAAAACGTGATTACAACTACTGCACCCATCTGGTCACTCACACGCCCCTGAGGTCTGGTCACCTATAAAAAAGGAGTGGGGAATGTGCAAAATTTTTTAGCTGTTTGTGATTTTTAGCTCAGTGGTCCGGAAAAATTTGAAGAGGAGATTGGAAACCTGCTGTGACCCTCCTCTGCAGTCATTTCCTGTGGGACCAACCGGAAAGCTCTGAAATGGTGAGGAATGGATGGCTTCTTTTATTTATTTATTTTTTTACTTATTCTGACCCTTTATAAAAAAAAAATATTCGGACAGAGAACCCTTTTAGGTGGCACATGCAGAGAATTTGGAAAGTTTTTCCCCGTAATGGATATCTTTCAGTTCTCTTTTGAGGATCCTCCTGTTCTGGGGTCCTCCATCACCCCACCACCCCCTCCTCCTCATCCATCCATATCTCCATGCTGTACACTCAGGGCCAAGTAATCACCAGGTAAGGATTGTGCTATAAGACGCAGGAGCCTCTAATTCCAGTGCAATTGTCTGAAATATGTTCTGTTTACAGCGAATATTCTGGAAATGATTTCTGAAATGAATATTTTGCTATCAGCAGAGAAACATCCAATCTTTTCCTACAGGACAAATAGTTCTCTCTATTTACTGGGGAGTTTTTCCTGCTCCTCCTGTCGCTGATTACTCAGCGCTCGTGCTCCCCATACAGAATCGCAGGAGAGATGAGTTTTTCCCTCCCAGCTGCAGATCCACACAGATCATATAGAAAGTCCTATACTAAGCCTGACGGAAAGAAGCAATTATCTCCATATAACATCCCATGTCGCCTGTAACAATGCTGAGTCTGAAAGAAAGCGGAGTCACAGAAGAGTCACAGCACTTCAAGCATATAAATCGAGGTATTCTGGGGTGCAACCGGGAGGGTTACAAGCAAATAAAAGGGGGGAGTCAGAGGGGATCATAGAGGAGTCAAATTGAGGAGTCACATGAGAGGCATAGAGGAGTCAAATAGGAATAATATAGGGATCACATAGAGGAGTCATAGAGAAGTCACATATAAGAGCTAGTGGAGGTCATAGAGGAGTCACATACAGGAACCAGAGGAAGTCATAAAGGAGTCACATACGTAGAACAGCCCCAAGACAGTCAGAGAGGAGTCACATTGGAGATGATACAAAAGTCACATAGAGGAGCCATAGAAAAGTCACATACAAGAAACAGAGGAAGTCATAGAGGAGTCACATAGGAATAATACAGGAATCACACAGAACAGCCACAGGGGAGTCACAGAGGAGTCAAATTGAGGAGTCATAAAGAAATCACATACAGGAACCAGAGGAAGTCATAGAAGAGTCATCAGGCATCATATGATAAGGATCAGTCATATGTCGCAGTTTTTTGTTGTGAGAAGTGACAATAAAACATAGAGCGATGACTGGACACTAGACACCCAGGAAAAAATCCGGGCTGAGGTTTCTGGATCACTTGTGGGAAGGGAAGCTACTTCAGATTGCTCAGACTTGGTCTCATTTCAGAATATTTCCAGTACAGATTCCAAAAAAGAATGATATTTTCTATTACTCCCTGCAAGCCTCCCGGCACCTGCCCTGCCTGACCCAGCTATCTCTATGTAAGCAAAGGAGCAGCTCAGTCGGGCGTCTCCGGGGAACTGGAATGGAGATCAATCTCTATGTGTTTTGTGAAGTTGGAAGAACACCTTGAGAATTTTTCTTTTTGCTAGAAAGAATAAAGAAAAAGATTTATCCTTCTGTTCCATTGGGAAGAACTAACATATATCCAACACCAGGAGTGAATGTTAACACGACGCCTATTATGGGACTCCCACATTCACTTCTCCAACTGCTCATGAGGTGCATGTAGTCATTTGTGGATCTTCTGAATGGTATGAGAGGAGTCTGGGTTCTTTAAACATCTGCAACACCCCAGAGTGGTGTTACCACGCCTGCATCCGGCTCCTATCTGTGTCTGCTAACATTAATGTCATCTATGCATTCTGTTCCAGGTTCACCACACTGTGCATTTCTAATGTTATGTACCAGTTCAAATGTAATATACCTGGTTCACCAGCAGCAAATATGGCAGAGCTATACTTAGGTAGAATGGAACCTTCCATCCATTCTAACCCCCCTTCCCCTCTGTGGGGAGTTGGCGAGTCCTACTTCCTGCAGGAAGGGTTGGGCAGAAGTTCTAGTCAGTCTAGCTTACCCCCTGCTAGGGGACAGGTGTGCAGGGGGCACATCTCTGCTGGAGGTGCCCACGCCAGCCAGAGCACCCTCAGCTCTGCTGGCCATGGAGGCTAAAGATTAAAGCCTCAGGAACCAGGAGGAAAGTTCCCTGGCCTAATCTAAAGACAGACCATACAAAGAGGAGTGCAGCTTACAAGAAGAAGCAAAGTCATACAGTCAGCCTGTCAGTACGGCAGAGCCAGAGAGAAACAGTTGTAGCAAAGTCGAGTTTGCCTGCCAGTTTTAATGCTAAAGCCTGCTGGGACCAGGACAAAGCCTAAAACCGTTTTCGAGAACGTTTATGCAAAGTGAAGCTGCTGTTAAGTTCTGGACTCAATCTTTCTTTCAAATCCCTCAATTATTCAACCTATTTATTGCTTCTGAGCCAAAGCCTGGAGTCCAGCCGTATCCAGGCAGGAGCACCGTGACACATAGAGAGACATTTTAGGCCGCAACATACCACTCGGCATTCCTACACCTGGGTTGTGAAATAGAGGGCCCTAGGGGTAGGCGCCCGTTGCACATCTACTTCTTATAAACATGAACTAGGTTGGGGGCTCCAGTTAAGGTCTAAAGTTATCAACTATTGTGCCATGGTCAATCAGTGACTGGGGCTATCACCCTTTGTGCCATGGCCAGTCCTGGTTTGGGGCTATCACCCTTTCTGCCATTGCTGGTCTATATTTGAGACTACCAACTATTATAATGTGGTCAGTCCAGGTTCTGGACTGCCACATATTGTGCTATTTGGGGCTATCACAATATGTGTCGTGCTCAGTCAAGATTGGGGCTGTCACCCAGAGTGGTATGATCAGTTCAGGTTTCAGATTACCAACCATTGTGGTGTAGTCAGTTCAGGTTTAGGACTGTCATGTCACCCACTGTGACAAGATCACCACAGGTTTAGGATATCAAACATTATGCTGCCATCAGTCCAGGTTTAGAGTTACCACACATGCTATCACCCACTGATACACAGTCAGTCCAGGGCTATCACCTATTGTGCCATGGGCAGTCCAGATCTGGTGCTTCTACCATCCATTATGATGTGATCAATTCAGATTCAGGGTTATAACCCGATGTGAAGTGGTCAATTCAGGTTTGAGACTGCCACCTATTGTGCCATGCTTAGTCTAGATTTGTAGCTATCAAAACTTGTGTTGTGGTCAGTGAGGACTGGGGCAATCACCCATTATGATGTGGTCAATTCATGTTATGTGCTATCACCCATTGTAATGAGGTCATTTCAGGTTCAGGGCTGTCACCCATTGTGATGTATGTAGTCAGTTCAGGTTTAGATCTATTACCCATTGTGATGTGGTCAGTTCAGGTTTAGTGTTATCATCCATTGTAATGTGGTAAATTCAGATTTAGGGATATCACTCATTGTGATGTGGTCAGTTAAAGTTTAGGGCTATGGCCAATTGTGATGTGATCAGTTCAGGTTTTGGGCCAGCACCCATTATGATGTGGTCAGTTGAGGTTTAGGTCTATTACCCATTGTGCTGTGGTCAGCTCAACTGGGGGCATTACAAGGGGGTATTTTTGCACTGTCACATTATAAGGAGAATTATTTCTACTGGAGGGCATTATGGTGGGCTTTATTACTCCCCCATGGTATGACCCCCTAGTAGCAGCACCAGCCTCTCCCTGCTCTGCTATCCCTCTGCCCCTTCTCCAAATCCTTATTATGAAATCTTTCTCATTAGGATAAAACACAACATCAGCTCCGCCGAGCCCCCGGCCAAAGTGTGGAAGTGGCGTCCGAGATCCCCAAGGGCCAAGTAATTGTAAGTTTTCATATGAAATATGTTTATGTTATACACATATAGCATACACTGTGCCCCACAATATACAGTATACCGCTACACTTTGCCAAAGGAGTGGGGTTTACACAGGAGGAGGGAGGTGCGAAGCACGCTGGGGGGGCCCCTTACAAATATTTGCTGTGGGGCCCAGTCACTTCTAGTTACGCCCCTGATATATATAAGTTATCTAACTATCTATCTGCTGTAGTGTGGAAAGCACAGAGCACGGCAATGACACTGCTGTCTCTCTCAGAACTTAAAAAAAACCTGTAGAAAATGGCTGCTGGGGAGGTTCTTATATAGTACGGGGTAGGCAACTTTCCTATTGGTTGCAAGGGATGTTGCTAAGCTCAGACAGACATTGCAGCCTTCTCATTGGCCCACAAGCAGGTAGGCAGGTTACTGATGAAAAAAAAATCTAGAATATTTGAAATTACGATTATATATCACTATATTCTACATATTTCGCAAATTCTCGAAGTGCCGATTTTCGCGATTAATATTCGCGATTCGAATATTCGGGCCCAACACTATCCATTACTGAGGACAGGGGGGCATTTGCTGAATAGGAGCTTCCAGTCAGGCAGAATTAATCTTTCCTAATTTATGAGGCTGCACTAATGTGTGGTCTCTGCTCACCGAACGCCCCACTCTCCCTACACATGCGACTCTGAATATTAACACTTCTCCATGTCCTTTGGAAATCTCCGCCAGGTGATACTGCAATTTACAAACACAAAGGCAGTGAAACGATGAAATGGAATGGGCCGAAACTTCAGTTAATATTTAAAATGTTATTTCTGCATCATTTACCATTTTATGCTTAATTAATCGTCTCTAATTCTCTTCAGACTTTAGTCTTCATCGTTTATCTATGTAAAGAACACAGTGAAGGCATCTGCACAAACATGGCCGCAAGAAGCAAGATATTTTTATGGTGTAGCTTCCTCTTGGATCATTCCGGTAGGAGATCACTTTAAGGTTGGATCATTCCGTTTGGGATAAGTCAGATGTGAGATCTTACATAAAGGTCAGATATATATCGGATCAGTCAGATGTACAATCGTTCAGATGTGAGATCAGTCAGATGTGAGATAAGTCAAAGGATCAGTCAGATACAGAGGAATTATTTATAAGATCATTGAGATCCAGGATCATGCAAATGAGAGATGATTTAAGAGTGAGATATTGGATACGTCAAATGTGAGATCAGTCATATAAAGGATCTGTCCGATGTGGAATCACATTGGAGATCATTGAGATGTGAACACAGACAGATGTAGGATCAGCTACATATCGGATCAGTCAGTTTATTATTTATTCTGCAGCAGTAAAATGACCCCAATCATACAGCCAATGTCATTAAGAACTATCTTCAGTGTAAATAAGAATAAGGAATTCTGGAAGTGATGACATGGCCTCCACAGAACCTTGATCATCCAGTCTGTCTCAGATTATATGAAGAGACAGAAGGAACTGAAGAAGCTTACATCCACAGAAGGGCTGTGGTTAGGTCTAGAAGATGTTCAGAAAAGGCTCTCTGCCAAGTTCCTTCAAAAACTGTGTGTAAGTGTACCTAGAAGAACTGATGCTGTTTTGAAGGCAAAGGTTGGTCACACTAAATATGGATTTGATTTAGATTTTTCTCAGTGACATTACTAGAAATGACTAGCAAATTTTTGAACATTCTCCCCCAGAAATCTCCCTGCAACCTCAGCAGGCACCCGCCGTATATGGCCCGGGATCTCACATCAGTAGAGTAGATACGGACAAGGACAGTGAGGCCCTGGACTGCAACCCCCCACTGTCCCTACCTACTTTCAGTACAAGCCCTAGATGGCTAGACTGCAACTTGTCGAGGGTCCCTATGCTACTTAGGTGCAGAGACAGACAGACAAACACAATACCAGAGGCTTCAGAAATGGCTCAGAACCAGACAGGCTATGTAGTATCAGAACGGGAGATGGAGAGTGTTTAGAAGACAAGCGGAGGTCAAAAACACAGGATATCAATAAGTGAAACAGGAACGAGGAACAAGAAACCGAGTAAGCCAAACAAGACTATCATTGGCAATGGTATATGGCCAGAAAATGATTTAGATAGAGCGCCAAACTGATAGGTCCATGACTCGGAGCTCCATTAGTGAGAAACACTAGTATACAGTAATAGAGCGGCTGAGCTAAGCATCCCCCAGCACACGCCCAATGTAGGGAGAAACAGAGCATTGCATCCTGTTACTAAGAAGGTGGTCGCGTCTCCAAGAGTGTAGCTCAGTCCGGACAGGTAAGTTTATCACAGGTGATCATACTTACCTGATCCCCACCGCTGGGTTTTGGCTCTGCATGTCCTGGGTCTTCCTGCATCAACATCCATTTTAAAGCAGGGGACATGACAGCTGCAGCCAATGACTGGACACAGCAGTGACGGGTCACGTGCCAAACGGGTGACTCCCAGCATTTTTAGGATGTTATCATGGGCTATCAGAGGACAATACAGAGAAAGAGATCATAGGTGTGCGCACGGGGTGTGCCGGGTGTGCCTGGGCACACCCTAATCAAGCCGACTTGAGGTTTACAATGTGCGGCACTGCAGGCAGCAGAGCAATACAGCTGATGCCTGAAATCTCCAATAACAGAGCTCTGTACATTACAGAGCTCTGTTATAAGGGAGGAGGCTGCTGATTGGCCAGTATCAGCTGGCTGTCCTGCTATTGGCTGATCCTCTCACACCCCCTCCTCTCGGGAGCTGAACACAGCAGCAGTAGCTTCCTTTTCAGTTATTATGAAGACAGGAAGCGCGCCACCCCTGCTGCTGATGAAGTGCCAGGGACAGCATTAGGAATGGAGCCATCACCATGTGCCCAGGTGAAGTGACAAGGTGAAGTGTCCTGCAGGCTTCTATCTACTGCTGGGTGGGAGCTCCATGTGGAGCTTTATGAATTGAAAAACTAATAGCCAAGACAGAGGCTAAAAGAAACCTGCTTCTGACCCTTATGTTAAAACATAACTTTCATTTGATTGCTTTAACACCTAATGGGAAAAAATCATTTTAAAAAGCTGCTGTTTCTCTAGATGACCTTATAGTAGTGGTAATAGAGTCTCAGGGGTCTATAAAAGCAGCTACACTATTTTTACAGACCTTTGAGAGTCTATTAACACTACTATCAACATAAGGTCATCTAGAGAAAAAGCATTTTTTTTTTATTCTTTTTTTTTTTTTCCGTTTAGATGTTAGAGCAATCTAATGAAAGTTATGTTTTAACACCTAAAGGATTTTTTTTTTTTTAAACCTACTGTTTCTTTAGATGACCTTATGTTGATAGTAGTGTTAATAGAGTCTCAAAGGTTTGCAAAAATAGTGTAGCTGCTTTTAGGCTGGGTTCACACTTGAGCGCATTTTATATGCGCGTTTAACGCGCGTTTTTGTTGCGCGTTTTTGTCGCGCGTTTTTACGCGCGTTTTTTGCAATAGTAAACGCGCGTTTGTGTGATTGACTGCAGTGTCCTATGGCCACAAACGCGCGTCAAAACGCCCCAAAGAAGCTCAAGAACTTTTTTGAGCGTAGGGCGTTTTTCATCGCGTTTGAACGCGCTGTAAAACGCTCAAGTGTGAACCAGGGCCATAGGGAAGCATTGGTTTTCATGTGTTGAGCGTTTTACAGCGCGTTTGAATGCGCTGTAAAACGCTCAAGTGTGAACCCAGCCTTATAGACCCTTGAGACTCTATTACCACTACTATCAACATAAGGTCATCTAGAGAAACAGCAGCTTTTAAAAAAAAATAATAATTTTCCTTTAGGTATTAGAGCAATCAAATGAAAGTTATGTTTTAACATAAGGGTCAGAAACAGGGTTTTGTTTAGCCTCTTGGTTATTAGTTTTTCTATGTAAGTTCTCTGGATCAATGAGATTTTTTCCCCCGTATGGTTTATATATGGAGAGCAATGTCCAGTGATAACAGAGAGGACTATACTGTATATTGTACGGGATGGTGCAGGGGTTATATTGTATATTGTACGGGATGGTGCAGGGGTTATACTGTATTGTACGGGATGGCGCAGTGGTTTTTATGCTCTTTGATGTGACAATTATCTTAGGTTTTCCTATCGCCCACCTTTGATGGCGCTGTGCCCAGCTCTGAGCCGATCCCGCTCAGCAGCTGCCAAGGCTTAGAGGAAACACTGGTTCTGTCACCCCCGTGCTGCACTTTTTCGCCCCATAAGATGCATTTTTTCCCCCAAAAGTGGGGGGAAAATGCCCCTGCGTCTTATGGGGCGAATACTAATCAAGTTATTAGTACCAGAGGGCCAGGAAGCGCTATACTCACCTCTTCCTGGTCCTCATGCGCTCCACTGTGAAGGCTGCGCACAGTGTGAGGCCGCGCTGTGACCTCACACTGTGCGTGCCCACACAGCATACTGTACAAGAGGATTACCGAGCGCGAGCGGTGAGGAGCGGCAGCGTCCGGAGCAGGAAAGTGTTTTTCTGGGGGCTGATATGAGGCACTGGGGCTCTTATCTGAGGTCTGATTGGGGGTCATTCACATTGGGGTCTGATCTGAGGTCTTATTGGGGTCTTATTGACATTGGGGGTCTGATTGGTGGTCTGACCTGAGGTGTAATGATTTTTTTTTTTCTTATTGTCCCTCTCTAAAACCTTATAGGGCGAATAGAGCGTCTTATAGGGTGAAAAATACGGTAAGTTTAAAAATGATTTCTTCTCCCTTCATTATATTGATAGTGCAGGTCTGTATGTATACAGAGTGTATTTGTGTATATATATGAGTGTGTATGTGTATATAATATATATATATACATACATACACAGGTGTGTGCGCTGCGTCTGTGTTTGTGCTTTAGGGTGCACACCCTAATGCAATAGGCTGCGCACGCCTATGAAAGAGATATAAGAGGAGGGAAATCCAACTCCCAGCATATCCGGACTGTTATTATGGGGCATCAGTTGACTTTATTTAAACCAGGAGATACATAATTAGTTCCTTTTTGGTGTGCGATGTAAGGACACAGTGAAGTGCTGGCGCCAGGACACAGTGCTGTGCCAAAGAATCAAAGTGGTGGCAGAAACTGGAGAGGAGAAGTGAGTTTTTTTATTTATTTATTTTGTCTGCTCTCAGGTCTGCATTTAGGGGAAGGGTGGAGGTTATAGGGCTGAAGCGGTCTGATTTGGGGTCTCTATAAATATGGGGTCTGACCTGGGGTCTATGTAAATTTCAGGTAAGGTTTGGGGTCTGATCTGGGGTTTGTATAAATTTGGGGTCTGATCTGAGGTCTGTGCAAATTTGCATCTGAGGCCTGAGTACATTTTGGGTTTGTTCTGGGATGGATCTGTATAAATCTGGGGTCTGATTTGAGGTTTGTATACATTTTGGTCTGTGTAAATTTGTTATCTGATCTGGGGTCTATGTCAATTTGGGGTCTGATCTGGGGTCTGTATAAATCTAGGGTCTGATTTGGTGGTCTCATCTGAGGTCTGTATACATTTGGGGGCTGATGTGAGATCTGTGTAAATTTGGGGTTAGATATGGGGTTTTTATGAAATTCTGGTGTGACGGACTGAACCGTCACTGGGGCTGCTGGAGAGGCCTGAGGGCTAGCCTCCTTATTATGGACAATTGACCCAGAACTATGGAGACCCCTTCCCCTGGCTCAATATTCTACAAAGAGAAAAATGGGTAGTTTCTGTGTTGGTTAATTGTATTACAGGTGGGTAGAGTTGAGCGGACACCTGGATGTTCGGGTTCGAGAAGTTCGGCCGAACTTCCCGAAAATGTTCGGGTTCGGGATCCGAACCCGATCCGAACTTCGTCCCGAACCCGAACCCCATTGAAGTCAATGGGGACCCGAACTTTTCGGCACTAAAAAGGCTGTAAAACAGCCCAGGAAAGGGCTAGAGGGCTGCAAAAGGCAGCAACATGTAGGTAAATCCCCTGCAAACAAATGTGGATAGGGAAATGAATTAAAATAAAAATGAAATAAATAAAAATTAACCAAAATCAATTGGAGAGAAGTCCCATAGCAGAGAATCTGGCTTCACGTCACCCACCACTGGAACAGTCCATTGTCAGATATTTAGGCCCCGGCACCCAGGCAGAGGAGAGAGGTCCCGTAACAGAGAATCTGGCTTCATGTCAGCAGCGAATAAGTCTTCATGTCATAGCAGAGAATCAGGCTTCACGTCAGCCACCAATGCAACAGTCCATTGTCAGATATTTAGGCCCAGCACCCAGGCAGAGGAGAGAGGTCCCGTAACAGACAATCTGGCTTCATGTCAGCAGAGAATCAGTCTTCATGTCATAGCAGAGAATCAGGCTTCACGTCAGCCACCACTGCAACAGTCCATTTTCATAAATTTAGGCCCAGCACCCAGGCAGAGGAGAGAGGTCCCGTAACAGAGAATCTGGCTTCATGTCAGCAGAGAATCAGTCTTCATATCATAGCAGAGAATCAGGCTTCACGTCACCCACCAATGCAACAGTCCATTTTCATAAATTTAGGCCCAGCACCCAGGCAGAGGAGAGAGGTCCCGTAACAGACAATCTGGCTTCATGTCAGCAGAGAATCAGTCTTCATGTCATAGCAGAGAATCAGGCTTCACGTCAGCCACCAATGCAACAGTCCATTGTCAGATATTTAGGCCCAGCACCCAGGCAGAGGAGAGAGGTCCCGTAACAGACAATCTGGCTTCATGTCAGCAGAGAATCAGTCTTCATGTCATAGCAGAGAATCAGGCTTCACGTCAGCCACCAATGCAACAGTCCATTGTCAGATATTTAGGCCCAGCACCCAGGCAGAGGAGAGAGGTCCTGTAACAGACAATCTGGCTTCATGTCAGCAGAGAATCAGTCTTCATACCATAGCAGAGAATCAGGCTTCACGTCACCCACCACTGCAACAGTCCATTTTCATAAATTTAGGCCCAGCATCCAGGCAGAGGAGAGAGGTCCCGTAACAGACAATCTGGCTTCATGTCAGCAGAGAATCAGTCTTCATGTCATAGCAGAGAATCAGGCTTCACGTCAGCCACCAATGCAACAGTCCATTGTCAGATATTTAGGCCCAGCACCCAGGCAGAGGAGAGAGGTCCCGTAACAGACAATCTGGCTTCATGTCAGCAGAGAATCAGTCTTCATATCATAGCAGAGAATCAGGCTTCACGTCACCCACCACTGCAACAGTCCATTTTCATAAATTTAGGCCCAGCACCCAGGCAGAGGAGAGAGGTCCCGTAACAGACAATCTGGCTTCATGTCAGCAGAGAATCAGTCTTCATGTCATAACAGAGAATCAGGCTTCACGTCAGCCACCAATGCAACAGTCCATTGTCAGATATTTAGGCCCAGCACCCAGGCAGAGGAGAGAGGTCCCGTAACAGACAATCTGGCTTCATGTCAGCAGAGAATCAGTCTTCATGTCATAGCAGAGAATCAGGCTTCACGTCAGCCACCAATGCAACAGTCCATTGTCAGATATTTAGGCCCAGCACCCAGGCAGAGGAGAGAGGTCCTGTAACAGACAATCTGGCTTCATGTCAGCAGAGAATCAGTCTTCATACCATAGCAGAGAATCAGGCTTCACGTCACCCACCACTGCAACAGTCCATTTTCATAAATTTAGGCCCAGCATCCAGGCAGAGGAGAGAGGTCCCGTAACAGACAATCTGGCTTCATGTCAGCAGAGAATCAGTCTTCATGTCATAGCAGAGAATCAGGCTTCACGTCAGCCACCAATGCAACAGTCCATTGTCAGATATTTAGGCCCAGCACCCAGGCAGAGGAGAGAGGTCCCGTAACAGAGAATCTGGCTTCATGTCAGCAGAGAATCAGTCTTCATGTCATAGCAGAGAATCAGGCTTCACGTCACCCACCACTGCAACAGTCCATTTTCATAAATTTAGGCCCAGCACCCAGGCAGAGGAGAGAGGTCCCGTAACAGAGAATCTGGCTTCATGTCAGCAGAGAATCAGTCTTCATATCATAGCAGAGAATCAGGCTTCACGTCACCCACCAATGCAACAGTCCATTTTCATAAATTTAGGCCCAGCACCCAGGCAGAGGAGAGAGGTCCCGTAACAGACAATCTGGCTTCATGTCAGCAGAGAATCAGTCTTCATGTCATAGCAGAGAATCAGGCTTCACGTCAGCCACCAATGCAACAGTCCATTGTCAGATATTTAGGCCCAGCACCCAGGCAGAGGAGAGAGGTCCCGTAACAGACAATCTGGCTTCATGTCAGCAGAGAATCAGTCTTCATATCATAGCAGAGAATCAGGCTTCACGTCACCCACCACTGCAACAGTCCATTTTCATAATTTAGGCCCAGCACCCAGGCAGAGGAGAGAGGTCCCGTAACAGACAATCTGGCTTCATGTCAGCAGAGAATCAGTCTTCATGTCATAGCAGAGAATCAGGCTTCACGTCAGCCACCAATGCAACAGTCCATTGTCAGATATTTAGGCCCAGCACCCTAGGCAGAGGAGAGAGGTCCCGTAACAGACAATCTGGCTTCATGTCAGCAGAGAATCAGTCTTCATACCATAGCAGAGAATCAGGCTTCACGTCACCCACCACTGCAACAGTCCATTTTCATAAATTTAGGCCCAGCATCCCAGGCAGAGGAGAGAGGTCCCGTAACAGACAATCTGGCTTCATGTCAGCAGAGAATCAGTCTTCATGTCATAGCAGAGAATCAGGCTTCACGTCAGCCACCAATGCAACAGTCCATTGTCAGATATTTAGGCCCAGCACCCAGGCAGAGGAGAGAGGTCCCGTAACAGACAATCTGGCTTCATGTCAGCAGAGAATCAGTCTTCATGTCATAGCAGAGAATCAGGCTTCACGTCACCCACCACTGCAACAGTCCATTTTCATAAATTTAGGCCCAGCACCCAGGCAGAGGAGAGAGGTCCCGTAACAGACAATCTGGCTTCATGTCAGCAGAGAATCAGTCTTCATATCATAGCAGAGAATCAGGCTTCAAGTCAGCCACCAATGCAACAGTCCATTGTCAGATATTTAGGCCCAGCACCCAGGCAGAGGAGAGAGGTCCCGTAACAGACAATCTGGCTTCATGTCAGCAGAGAATCAGTCTTCATGTCATAGCAGAGAATCAGGCTTCACGTCACCCACCACTGCAACAGTCCATTTTCATAAATTTAGGCCCAGCACCCAGGCAGAGGAGAGAGGTCCCGTAACAGACAATCTGGCTTCATGTCAGCAGAGAATCAGTCTTCATGTCATAGCAGAGAATCAGGCTTCACGTCACCCACCACTGTAACAGTCCATTTTCATAAATTTAGGCCCAGCACCCAGGCAGAGGAGAGAGGTCCCGTAACAGAGGATCTGGCTTAATGTCAGCAGAGAATTAGTCTGCATGTCATAGCAGAAAATCAGGCTTCACGTCACCCACCACTGTAACAGTCCATTGTCATAAATTTAGGCCCTGGCACCCAGGCAGAGGAAAGAGGTCCCGTAACAGACAATCTGGCTTCATGTCAGCAGAGAATCAGTCTGCATGTCATAGCAGAGAATCAGGCTTCACGTCACCCACCACTGTAACAGTCCATTTTCATAAATTTAGGCCCAGCACACAGGCAGAGGAGAGAGGTTCCGTAACACAGAATCTGGCTTCATGTCACCAGAGAATCAGTCTTCATGTCATAGCAGAGAATCAGGCTTCACGTCAGCCACCACTGCAACAGTCCATTTTAATAAATTTAGGCCCAGCACCCAGGCAGAGAAGAGAGGTTCCGTAACACAGAATCTGGCTTCATGTCACCAGAGAATCAGTCTTCATGTCATAGCAGAGAATCAGGCTTCACGTCACCCACCACTGTAACAGTCCATTTTCATAAATTTAGGCCCAGCACCCAGGCAGAGGAGAGAGGTCCCATAACAGACAATCTGGCTTCATGTCGGCAGAGAATCAGTCTGCATGTCATAGCAGAGAATCAGGCTTCACGTCACCCAACATTGGAACAGTCCATTGGCATATATTTAGGCCCCGGCACCCAGACAGAGGAGAGGTTCATTCAACTTTGGGTAGCCTCGCAATATAATGGCAAAATGAAAATAAAAATAGGATTGAATGAGGAAGTGCCCTGGAGTCCAATAATATATGGTTAAGGGGAGGTAGTTAATGTCTAATCTGCACAAGGGATGGACAGGTCCTGTGGGATCCATGCCTGGTTCATTTTTAAGAACGTCAGCTTGTCCACATTGGCTGTAGACAGGCGGCTGCGTTTGTCTGTAATGACGCCCCCTGCCGTGCTGAATACACGTTCAGACAAAACGCTGGCCGTCGGGCAGGCCAGCACCTCCAAGGCATAAAAGGCTAGCTCTGGCCACGTAGACAATTTAGAGACCCAGAAGTTGAATGGGGCCGAACCATCAGTCAGTACGTGGAGGGGTGTGCACACGTACTGTTCCACCATGTTAGTGAAATGTTGCCTCCTGCTAACACGTTGCGTATCAGGTGGTGGTGCAGTTAGCTGTGGCGTGTTGACAAAAGTTTTCCACATCTCTGCCATGCTAACCCTGCCCTCAGAGGAGCTGGCCGTGACACAGCTGCCTTGGCGACCTCTTGCTCCTCCTCTGCCTTGGCCTTGGGCTTCCACTTGTTCCCCTGTCACATTTGGGAATGCTCTCAGTAGCGCGTCTACCAACGTGCGCTTGTACTCGCGCATCTTCTTATCACGCTCCAGTGCAGGAAGTAAGGTGGGCACATTGTCTTTGTACCGTGGATCCAGCAGGGTGGCAACCCAGTAGTCCGCACACGTTAAAATGTGGGCAACTCTGCTGTCGTTGCGCAGGCACTGCAGCATGTAGTCGCTCATGTGTGCCAGGCTGCCCAGGGGTAAGGACAAGCTGTCCTCTGTGGGAGGCGTATCGTCATCGTCCTGCCTTTCCCCCCAGCCACGCACCAATGATGGGCCCGAGCTGCGTTGGGTGCCACCCCGCTGTGACCATGCTTCATCCTCATCCTCCTCCACCTCCTCCTCATCCTCGTCCTCCAGTAGTGGGCCCTGGCTGGCCACATTTGTACCTGGCCTCTGCTGTTGCAGAAAACCTCCCTCTGAGTCATTTCGAAGAGACTGGCCTGAAAGTGCTAAAATGACCCCTCTTCCTCCTCCTCCTCCTCCTCCTGGGCCACCTCCTCTTCCATCATCGCCCTAAGTGTTTTCTCAAGGAGACATAGAAGTGGTATTGTAACGCTGATAACGGCGTCATCGCCACTGGCCATGTTGGTGGAGTACTCGAAACAGCGCAACAGGGCACACAGGTCTCGCATGGAGGCCCAGTCATTGGTGGTGAAGTGGTGCTGTTCCGTAGTGCGACTGACCCGTGCGTGCTGCAGCTGAAACTCCACTATGGCCTGCTGCTGCTCGCACAGTCTGTCCAGCATGTGCAAGGTGGAGTTTCACCTGGTGGGCACGTCGCATATGAGGCGGTGAGCGGGAAGGCCGAAGTTACGCTGTAGCGCAGACAGGCGAGCAGCGGCAGGATGTGAACGCCGGAAGCGCGCACAGACGGCCCGCACTTTATGCAGCAGCTCTGACATGTCGGGGTAGTTGTGAATGAACTTCTGCACCACCAAATTCAGCACATGCGCCAAGCAAGGGATGTGCGTCAAACCGGCTAGTCCCAGAGCTGCAACGAGATTTCGCCCATTATCGCACACCACCAGGCCGGGCTTGAGGCTCACCGGCAGCAACCACTCGTCGGTCTGTTGTTCTATACCCCACCACAACTCCTGTGCGGTGTGGGGCCTGTCCCCCAAACATATGAGTTTCAGAATGGCCTGCTGACGTTTACCCCGGGCTGTGCTGAAGTTGGTGGTGAAGGTGTGTGGCTGACTGGATGAGCAGGTGGAAGAAGAGGAGGAGGAAGCTGAGTAGGAGGAGGTGGCAACAGGAGGCAAAGAATGTTGCCCTGCGATCCTTGGCGGCGGAAGGACGTGCGCCAAACAGCTCTCCGCCTGGGGCCCAGCTGCCACTACATTTACCCAGTGTGCAGTTAGGGAGATATAGCGTCCCTGGCCGTGCTTACTGGTCCACGTATCTGTGGTTAGGTGGACCTTGCCACAGATGGCGTTGCGCAGTGCACACTTGATTTTATCGGATACTTGGTTGTGCAGGGAAGGCACGGCTCTCTTGGAGAAGTAGTGGCGGCTGGGAACAACATACTGTGGGACAGCAAGCGACATGAGCTGTTTGAAGCTGTCTGTGTCCACCAGCCTGAATGACAGCATTTCATATGCCAGTAGTTTAGAAATGCTGGCATTCAGGGCCAGGGATCGAGGGTGGCTAGGTGGGAATTTACGCTTTCTCTCAAATGTTTGTGAGATGGAGAGCTGAACGCTGCCGTGTGACATGCTTGAGATGCTTGGTGACGGAGGTGGTGGTGTTGGTGGTATATCCCCTGTTTGCTGGGCGGCAGGTGCCAACGTTCCTCCAGAGGCGGAGGAAGAGGCCGAGGCGGCAGCAGCAGAAGAGGCCGAGGCGGCGGCAGCAGCAGAAGAGACAGAGGCGGCAGCAGCAGAAGAGGTAGCAGGGGGAGCCTGAGTGACTTCCTTGTTTTTAAGGTGTTTACTCCACTGCAGTTCATGCTTTGCATGCAGGTGCCTGGTCATGCAGGTTGTGCTCAGGTTCAGAACGTTAATGCCTCGCTTCAGGCTCTGATGGCACAGCGTGCAAACCACTCGGGTCTTGTCGTCAGCACATTGTTTGAAGAAGTGCCATGCCAGGGAACTCCTTGAAGCTGCCTTTGGGGTGCTCGGTCCCAGATGGCGGCGGTCAGTAGCAGGCGGAGTCTCTTGGCGGCGGGTGTTCTGCTTTTGCCCACTGCTCCCTCTTTTGCTACGCTGTTGGCTCGGTCTCACCACTGCCTCTTCCTCCGAACTGTGAAAGTCAGTGGCACGACCTTCATTCCATGTGGGGTCTAGGACCTCATCGTCCCCTGCATCGTCTTCCACCCAGTCTTGATCCCTGACCTCCTGTTCAGTCTGCACACTGCAGAAAGACGCAGCAGTTGGCACCTGTGTTTCGTCATCATCAGAGACATGCTGAGGTGGTATTCCCATGTCCTCATCATCAGGAAACATAAGTGGTTGTGCGTCAGTGCATTCTATGTCTTCCACCGCTGGGGAAGGGCTAGGTGGATGCCCTTGGGAAACCCTGCCAGCGGAGTCTTCAAACAGCATAAGAGACTGCTGCATAACTTGAGGCTGAGACAGTTTCCCTGGTATGCATGGGGGTGATGTGACAGACTGATGGGGTTGGTTTTCAGGCGCCATCTGTGCGCTTTCTGCAGAAGACTGGGTGGGAGATAATGTGAACGTGCTGGATCCACTGTCGGCCACCCAATTGACTAATGCCTGTACCTGCTCAGGCCTTACCATCCTTAGAACGGCATTGGGCCCCACCAAATATCGCTGTAAATTCTGGCGGCTACTGGGACCTGAGGTAGTTGGTACACTAGAACGTGTGGATATGGCAGAACGGCCACGTCCTCTCCCAGCACCAGAGGGTCCACTAACACCACCACGACCATGTCCGCGTCCCTTACTAGATGTTTTCCTCATTGTTATCGTTCACCACAACAACAAAAATATTATTTGGCCCAATGTATTGTATTCAAATTCAGCAGGATATAAATTTGAGGCCTAGTATTTAGGCGCTGGGTGACAGGTATGGGTTTACTGACAGAATTAGACTTGGAAATGCACAGTAGCGGGTGTGTGAAGTTATTCTGAATGTCCCTATGTGCACCTTCAATATGATCTACCCTTTTAGGGATAGATTTCAAATAGCTCTGATACAGCAGAAACCACTAAATTTTTAAATTGCTAAATTGGGAATTGTATTTCAACCCAGAACAAGAAATGTGCTTGAACGGACACTAACTAACTCGCCCAGCTACAGCAGTAACGACAGATTTAGCTGGATATGAATTTGAGGCCTAGTATTTAGGCGCTGGGTGACAGGTATAGGTTTACTGACAGAATTAGACTGGGATATGGCCAAAAAATAACCACACTATTGATGGTTAAATGCACTTGGTGTGACAGCTTGACAAACCACACTACTGAGGGTTAAATGCACTTGGTGACAGGCGCAGCTTGCCCCTGATGTAGTATATGGCCAAAAAATAAACAGACTATTGCTGGTTAAATGCACTTGGTGTGACAGCTTCACCCTGATGTAGGATTTAGCCAAAAAACAACCACACCATTGAGGGTTAAATGCACTTGGTGACAGGCGCAGCTTGCCCCTGATGTAGTATATGGGCAAAAAATAAACAGACTATTGCTGGTTAAATGCACTTGGTGTGACAGCTTCACCCTGATGTAGGATTTAGCCAAAAAACAACCACACCATTAAGCTTTAAATGCACTTGGTGACAGGCGCAGCTTGCCCCTGATGTAGTATATGGCCAAAAAATAACCAGACTATTGCTGGTTAAATGCACTTGGTGTGACAGCTTCACCCTGATGTAGGATTTAGCCAAAAAACAACCACACTACTGAGGGTTAAATGCACTTGGTGACAGGCGCAGCTTGCCCCTGATGTAGTATATGGCCAAAAAATAACCAGACTATTGCTGGTTAAATGCACTTGTTGTGACAGCTTCACCCTGATGTAGGATTTAGCCAAAAAACAACCACACCATTAAGGGTTAAATGCACTTGGTGACAGGCGCAGCTTGCCCCTGATGTAGTATATGGCCAAAAAATAACCACACTATTGCTGGTTAAATGCACTTGGTGTGACAGCTTCACCCTGATGTAGGAATTAGCCAAAAAACAACCACACCATTGAGGGTTAAATGCACTTGGTCGCAGCTTGGATGCACTTGGTCGCAGCACACCACAAGACACAAAATGGCCGCCGATCACCCCAGTAAAAAGTGACTGACAAACGGTCTGGGCAGCCTAAAAACAGTGAGCAATTGAATTTCAGCAGCTCAATGACCCACAGCTGCAGATCGATCGATTAATCAAGTCCTTTGGAGGAGTTAATCTGCCTAATCTCGCCCTACTGTCGCAGCCGCAACCTCTCCCTACGCTAATCAGAGCAGAGTGACGGGCGGCGCTATGTGACACCAGCTTAAATAGAGGCTGGGTCACATGGTGCTCTGGCCAATCACAGCCATGCCAATAGTAGGCATGGCTGTGACGGCCTCTTGGGGCAAGTAGTATGACGCTTGTTGATTGGCTGCTTTGCAGCCTTTCAAAAAGCGCCAAGAAAGCGTCACAAAAGCGCCAAGAAAGCGACGAACACCGAACCCGAACCCGGACTTTTACGAAAATGTCCGGGTTCGGGTCCGTGTCACGGACACCCCAAAATTCGGTACGAACCCGAACTATACAGTCCGGGTTCGCTCATCCCTACTCCTGAACTCTCTTTTCCTACATTCACATGATGGTTACATCACTCAGGTCCTTCACTGCCACTTATCTCTCTCCTGTGCTAAGCTATGCTGCCCATACAATTGGACCCCCCTTCGTTCCCCTGTGCAGAGCTGGATGCAGGACAGGGTCTATCTACTATACCAGTACCATTGTAGGATATACCAGCCAGGCTCCCTGCTGCCGACGGGCCCTAAAAGTAACTAACTTGTCCAATGGCGGATTATAATAGAGGAGTTTGGGTCGGCAGCCCGGGGCCCGTCGCCCAAACGCCCACATACTGCGGCGGGGTACGGGAGCGCATAGTTCCCTGCCCCGTCGCCGATCACCGCCATAGGCTTCAGGCCTAGTAGGCCTGAGGAGTATGCGGTAGTAAAATCAGGCAGGAGTGACGCCGTTCGTGCACCTGTGCTGGGACGCAACACAGTGAATTGTGCACGCCTGCCTCACCACCTGGGGCTGTACCAGCAGCGATTGAGCTCTTGGACACAGGTGAGCATTAGCTTTTATTTTTCCACTGGAGGACATATTACTAAAGGTACAGTGGGGGCAAATTACTACATGGGGGGCAAATTACTACATGGGTCAAACTACTAAATGGGGGGCAGTGTGGGGGCAAACTACTACATGGGGGGCAGTATGGGGGAAAACTACTACATGGGGGCAATGTGGAGGCAAACTACTACATGGGGGCAGTGTGGGGGAAAACTACTACATGGGGGCAATGTGGAGGCAAACTACTACATGGGGGGCAGTATGGGGGAAAACTACTACATGGGGGCAATGTGGAGGCAAACTACTACATGGGGGCAGTGTGGGGGCAAACTACTATGTGGGTCCAGATTACTATATGGGGGCTGTGTGGGGGCAAATTCCTATATCAGGGCTGTGTTGGTGGAAAATTACTATGGGGGGATTACTATGTGAGGCAGTGTGGGGGCAAATTACTATGGGGGATAACTATGTGGGGGACAGTGTGGGAGATGTTGCTGTTGAAGAGGCACTGTAGGGACATTTCTATTACAGGGACATTATTTTTGGGGACACTATACAGGCATTATTGCATGGAGCACAATGTAGGGTTTTATTATTATTACTAGGGGCACTCTAGGGGACATTATATTTGCTGTAGACACTATAGGGACATTTGGGGTGATTTATCAAACTGTCCAAAGCAACCAATCAGATTCCACCTTTCATTTTTGACAGCTCCTTTGGAAAATGAAAGGTGGAATCTGATTGGGTGCTATGGGCAACTAAGCCAGTTCTACTTTACACCAGTTTGATAATTGACCCCAATTATGTCTACTGGGGTCCCAATTTTTCAACAGTATAGTACCTGGGACATTGGGGACTACAACGGTCTCAGTATTGGGAGTGGCAGCAGGATGGCATTGTTGGGACACCAGGATGGGGAGGTTGATGGAAAAATTAAGAAATCCAATGTGTCTGTGTAACAAACTCTGTAGAGACGAGATGCGGTTGAAAGAATAAGTCATGGCGGTCTGGGTCAAACAGAGGAGAAGAGGAAAGAGAAGGTCTACATGACCGGAGATGTCACTGGATGTAAGAGGTATGTGGTGCTACAGGGAGTGCAGAATTATTAGGCAAATGAGTATTTTGACCACATCATCCTCTTTATGCATGTTGTCTTACTCCAAGCTGTATAGGCTCGAAAGCCTACTACCAATTAAGCATATTAGGTGATGTGCATCTCTGTAATGAGAAGGGGTGTGGTCTAATGACATCAACACCCTATATCAGGTGTGCATAATTATTAGGCAACTTCCTTTCCTTTGGCAAAATGGGTCAAAAGAAGGACTTGACAGGCTCAGAAAAGTCAAAAATAGTGAGATATCTTGCAGAGGGATGCAGCACTCTTAAAATTGCAAAGCTTCTGAAGCGTGATCATCGAACAATCAAGCGTTTCATTCAAAATAGTCAACAGGGTCGCAAGAAGCGTGTGGAAAAACCAAGGCGCAAAATAACTGCCCATGAACTGAGAAAAGTCAAGCGTGCAGCTGCCAAGATGCCACTTGCCACCAGTTTGGCCATATTTTTAGAGCTGCAACATCACTGGAGTGCCCAAAAGCACAAGGTGTGCAATACTCAGAGACATGGCCAAGGTAAGAAAGGCTGAAAGACGACCACCACTGAACAAGACACACAAGCTGAAACGTCAAGACTGGGCCAAGAAATATCTCAAGACTGATTTTTCTAAGGTTTTATGGACTGATGAAATGAGAGTGAGTCTTGATGGGCCAGATGGATGGGCCCGTGGCTGGATTGGTAAAGGGCAGAGAGCTCCAGTCCGACTCAGACGCCAGCAAGGTGGAGGTGGAGTACTGGTTTGGGCTGGTATCATCAAAGATGAGCTTGTGGGACCTTTTCGGGTTGAGGATGGAGTCAAGCTCAACTCCCAGTCCTACTGCCAGTTTCTGGAAGACACCTTCTTCAAGCAGTGGTACAGGAAGAAGTCTGCATCCTTCAAGAAAAACATGATTTTCATGCAGGACAATGCTCCATCACACGCGTCCAAGTACTCCACAGCGTGGCTGGCAAGAAAGGGTATAAAAGAAGAAAATCTAATGACATGGCCTCCTTGTTCACCTGATCTGAACCCCATTGAGAACCTGTGGTCCATCATCAAATGTGAGATTTACAAGGAGGGAAAACAGTACACCTCTCTGAACAGTGTCTGGGAGGCTGTGGTTGCTGCTGCACGCAATGTTGATGGTGAACAGATCAAAACACTGACAGAATCCATGGATGGCAGGCTTTTGAGTGTCCTTGCAAAGAAAGGTGGCTATATTGGTCACTGATTTGTTTTTGTTTTGTTTTTGAATGTCAGAAATGTATATTTGTGAATGTTGAGATGTTATATTGGTTTCACTGGTAAAAATAAATAATTGAAATGGGTATATATTTGTTTTTTGTTAAGTTGCCTAATAATTATGCAGAGTAATAGTCACCTGCACACACAGATATCCCCCTAAAATAGCTAAAACTAAAAACAAACTAAAAACTACTTCCAAAAATATTCAGCTTTGATATTAATTAGTTTTTTGGGTTCATTGAGAACATGGTTGTTGTTCAATAATAAAATTAATCCTTAAAAATACAACTTGCCTAATAATTCTGCACTCCCTGTATAAGTCTTTTTTATTGTAATCATATGTATTTTACATTTGGCGACAAAAAATTTAATTTGGTTCTTAAATTTTTCAGTTTAGGAGCTAATGTCTGCTAGGAATTTATTTTTTTGTCTGCTGGTGTGTCCATGATGAATGTGATGTCAAATGACCTAGGAAGAGACTGTGACGCTCACGAAGCACCGCAGCCTCTTCATACAGAAAAAAAAACTAAAATGGAAGGGGGGGCAAGTTGGGTAGACAGCCCCGGGCCTATCATGCACTTAATCCGCTCCTGAACTTGTCCTCCTCCCGCTTCTGCCACCCCACAGGGCTGCTATGGTGGTAGCTACACCCCTGATTTCTCTTTTTCTCATTCAATTTGCATTTTGTTAAATTATAAAAATATTAACACTACTACTTTTAAAAGCATTCCTACTTTGCAGAATTTTCCCACACATGCCTAACATTTTTGCACAGTACTGCATGCTAGTTATAGGATCAATCAGATTACTTTTTTTAATCTGGATTGTCGTGGGGCGCACCATCGACAACAGGAGAGAAAAATGGGGCCAAGACTTCTATGAAGGATTTTTGTCATTCAGATTCCACATGGACTTAAAGGGTCTGGTCTTGTCATCTTACTTATAATAGATACTCCCCGTCTCCCCTATTGATGGACGTAATGGTGACATAATAGTGACATTGAAGTTGACCTGTGCTTCGTGCCTGAGACAGCGGACGCAGGTGCTGCATACTTCTAGAATTCACGAATCCTAGGGACATATGGGGTGGCAGAAGGTTTGAAGAGCATTACTATCCTATTAATGACTCTTCGGGTGGATGAGCGGTTATTGAGACGTCTCTCTGTATTCTGACCATGAATCCCTGACTTGTCATTGTGTTTGGCACAAGACAGGCACCCACTTACTAATGCGGCCGGCATCTTCCCTCTAAGTGCAGCTATCAAGGTGTCACCGGTGGCGTGCTTCAGCGCCCATACCCTACGTAGGCTCTCAGTCTATTTAGGCGGCACCTTCAGCTGTGATAGAAATGTTCATTTAAATGGAAAGTTTGCAAAGTGTAACATGGTGTCGAGAGGAAGAGGAGGAGGAGGAGGAGGCGGCGAGAGCTACCTGGAAATGAGGAATGATTGAAGCTGGGTGTGAAACTGTCACCAACTAAAACTGCTGGGAAAGAATTCAATATCTCCAGCCGACCTTGTGCAAAGTGCAGAGCAATACAGAAGCACGGTTACAGAGGAGACGGCACTCATCAACTGGGCGGGAACCAGAAAACGTATAAGATGCAAGACACACAGGAAAGGGGTAGTAGATGGTAATATGGAGCTAGTATAGGAGGCATGGGGTGCTATATAGTGATATGGAGGTAGTACAGGAGGCATGGGGTGCTATATAGTGATATGGAGCTAGTATAGGAGGCATGGGGTGCTATATAGTGATATGGAGGTAGTATAGGAGGCATGGGGTGCTATATAGTGATATGGAGGTAGTATAGGAGGCATGGAGTGCTATATAGTGATATGGAGGTAGTATGGGAGGCATGGAGTGCTATATAGTGATATGGAGGTAGTATGGGAGGCATGGGGTGCTATATAGTGATATGGAGGTAGTATAGGAGGCATGGGGTGCTATATAGTGATATGGAGGTAGTATGGGAGGCATGGGGTGCTATATAGTGATATGGAGGTAGTATAGGAGGCATGGGGTGCTATATAGTGATATGGAGGTAGTATAGGAGGCAAGGGGTGCTATATAGTGATATGGAGGTAGTATAGGAGGCATGGGGTGCTACATAGTGATATGGAGGTAGTATAGGAGGCATGGGGTGCTATATAGTGATATGGAGGTAGTATAGGAGGCATGGGGTGCTATATAGTGATATGGAGATAGTATAGGAGGCATGGGGTGCTATATAGTGATATGGAGGTAGTATAGGAGGCATGGGGTGCTATATAGTGATATGGAGATAGTATAGGAGGCATGGGGTGCTATATAGTGATATGGAGATAGTATAGGAGGCATGGGGTGCTATATAGTGATATGGAGGTAGTATGGGAGGCATGGGGTGCTATATAGTGATATGGAGGTAGTATAGGAGGCATGGGGTGCTATATAGTGATATGGAGGTAGTATGGGAGGCATGGGGTGCTATATAGTGATATGGAGGTAGTATAGGAGGCATGGGGTACTATATAGTGATATGGAGGTAGTATAGGAGGCATGGGGTGCTATATAGTGATATGGAGGTAGTATAGGAGGCATGGGGTGCTATATAGTGATATGGAGATAGTATAGGAGGCATGGGGTGCTATATAGTGATATGGAGATAGTATAGGAGGCATGGGGTGCTATATAGTGATATGGAGGTAGTATAGGAGACATGGGGTGCTATATAGTGATTTGGAGGTAGTATGGGAGGCATGGAGTGCTATATAGTGATATGGAGGTAGTATAGGAGGCATGGGGTGCTATATAGTGATATGGAGGTAGTATGGGAGGCATGGGGTGCTATATAGTGATATGGAGGTAGTATGGGAGGCATGGAGTGCTATATAGGGTTATGTAGGTGGTACAGGAGATATTGGGGTAGTACATAGAGATGTAGGAGAAGTACATGGTAATATGAAAGTAGTACAGGAGGTATTGGGGTGCTTTAGAGTGATATGGAGGTAGTACAGAAAATATTGTGGTGCTATATAGTGATATGGAGGTGGTACAGGAGGTATCAGGGTGCTATATAATGACATTGAGGTGGTACAGGAGATATTGGGGCAGTACATAGAGATGTGGGGGAAGAAGAGGGTAATGTGGAAGTAATACAGGAGGTATCAGGGTGCTATATAATGATATTGAGATGGTACAGGAGGTAACAGGGTAGTATATAAGGATGAGAAAGTAGAACATGGTAATATGGAGGTAGTACAGGAAGTATTGTGGTGCTATATAATGATATTGAGGTGGTACAGGAGATATTGGGGTAGCACATAGAGATGTGGGGGAAGAAGCGGGTAATATGGAAGTAACACAGGAGGTATCAGGGTGCTATATAATGATATTGAGGTGGTACAGGAGGTATCAGGGTAGTATATAAGGATGAGAGAGTAGAACATGGTAATATGGAGGTAGTACAGGAGGTATCGGGGTGCTATATAATGGTATGGAGCCGGTACTGGAGATATTGGAGTAGCATAAAGAGATGTGGGAGAAGTACAGGGTAGTATGGAAGTAGTACAGGAGCAATATAGTGATATGAAGGTGGGCAGGAGATACTAAGGTAGTATATAGTGATATAGAGGTAGTATATAGCAATATGGAGGTATAGAGGTAGCACAGGTGATGTAGAGATATCACAGGGAATGTAGGGACAGTGCCGGTGACGTACAGGAAATATATACAGCCAATGCACATGATGTAGAGGCATTAGAGCTGATGTCCAGGCTGTCCGGATGAAAAGAGGTATTAAAGGCGATTTTATGTAATGTAAAGGATGCAAAGGTGATATACAGTCTGCTACAGGTGATGTATATGTATTTTATGTGATGTAAAGGATGTCAAGTTAATATAGTTGTACAGATTACCGTATATGGAAGTATTACAGGTGATGTAGAGCATTTAAAGGTGATATAGATATTATATATAGATGATGCTGCTGTACAGGTAATCTCGGAAAATTACATAAGGATATTACAGGTGATGTAGAGGTGTATCAGCTGATATATAGGCTGTGCAGGTCATATACAAGCCGTACAGGTAATGTAGTGGTATTACAGGTGATATAGAGGATGTAAAGGATGTATACAGGCTGTACAGGTAATAAAGAGGTATTTCAGGTGATGTGGAGATGTTACAGGTGATATAGATGTATTATAGGTGATGTAAAGGATTCCCAGTTGATATAGAGGATATACAGATTGTATGGAAGTATTACAGGTAATGCAGAGGATGTATAGGCGATGTACAGGTATTACAGGTGATATATAGGCTGTGAAAGTTATATACTAGCTATACGGGCGATATAGAAGAATTGCAAGTTGGTAAGGGTATTACAGATGACGTACAGGTTATACAGGTGATGTACAGGCTGCACAGATGACATAAAGGTGATATACATACTGTACTAGTGATGCAAAGATATTATAGCTAAAGTTAAAGCTGTGTAGGTGAGGTAGAGGTATTACAGGTGAGATATACCATAGGATGTGCAGCTTATATTCAAGCTGTAGAGGTGATATAGAAGTATTACTAGTGGGTAAGGGTATTACAGGTGATGTAGAGGTTGTACAGGTGATGGAAAGGTGTTACAGGTGATGTAGATGTATTATAGGTGATGTAAAGGATGTCCAGGTGATCAGAGGTTGTACAGATTGCATGGATGTATTACAGGTGATGTAGAGGATGTATAGGTGATATACATGCTGTAAAAGCGATAAAGAGGTATTACAGGTGGCACAGATTTTGTACCGATGATGTTTAAGATGTTCAGGTGATATATATACTGTACATAGAATCATGGAATGTGTCGGCAGATAAGAACCATTTGGCCCATCTAGTCTGCCCAGTATACTGAATACTAGGAATAGCCTCTGGCCCTATCTTATATGAAGGATGGCCTTATGCCTATCCCATGCATGCTTAAACTCCTCCACTGTATTTGTAGCTACCACTTCTGCAGGAAGGCTATTCCATGCATCCACTACTCTCTCAGTAAAGTAATACTTCCTGATATTACTTTTAAACCTTTGCCCCTCTAATTTAAAACTATGTCCTCTTGTAACAGTTTTTCTTCTTTTAAATATTCTCTCCTCTTTTACCTTGTTGATTCCCTTTATGTATTTAGCAGTTTCTATCATATCCCCTCTGTCTCGTCTTTCTTCCAAGCTATACATGTTAAGGCCCTTTAATCTTTCCTGGTAAGTTTTATCCTGCAATCCATGTACCAGTTTAGTAGCTCTTCTCTGAACTCTCTCCAAAGTATCAATATCCTTCTGGAGATATGGTCTCCAGTACTGAGCACAATACTCCAAATGAGGTCTCACTAGTGTTCTGTAGAGCGGCATGAGCATGAGCACCCCCCTCTGTCTACTGGTAATTCCTCTCCCTATACACCCAAGCATTCTGCTAGCATTTCCTGCTGCTCTATGACATTGTCTGCCTACCTTTAAGTCTTCTGAAATAATGACCCCTAAATCCCTTTCCTCAGATACTGAGGTTAGGACTGTATCATTGATTTTATATTCTGCTCTTGGGTTTTTATGCCCCAGGTGCATTATCTTGCACTTATCAACATTAAATTTTAGTTGCCAGATTTTTGACCATTCCTCTAGTTTTCCTAAGTCCTTTTCCATTTGGTGTATCCCTGCAGGAACATCAACCCTGTTACAAATCTGTGTCATCAGCAAAAAGACAAACCTTACCATTGATGCCTTCTGCAATTTCACAGATAAAGATATTAAACAATATGGGTCCCAGAACAGATCCCTGAGGTACCCCACTGGTAACAAGACCTTGGTCTGAATATACTCCATTGACTACAACCCTCTGTTGTCTGTCCCTCAGCCACTGCCTAATCCATTCAACAATATGGGAGTCCAAGCCCAATGACTGCACTTTATTGATAAGCCTTCTATGTGGGACAACTGATGCAAAGGTATTAAAGATAATGTAAAAGCTGTGCAGGTGATGTAGAGGTATTAAAGGTGATATACATAATGTCAGGTGATATACAAGCCGTACAGGTGATGCAGAAGTATTACAGAAGATATACAGTACAAGCTGTACAGGTGATGCAGAGGATATACAGGTGATGTGTAGGTTGTGCAGTCAATGTAGAGGTATTACAGAAGATATACAAGATGCGCAGGAGATACACAGGCTATACAGGTGATGTAGAGGTATTACAGAAGTTAACCAGTACAGTAGGGTGTTTCATTTTTTCAAAGATGTGATTTTCATATGACTTTGCCCGAGTCTCAGTAATGTAAAATATATACATGCCAAATTTCAAGAAGATTGGATAATATTTAGGGGTTGCACACATTCATCACTTTTATTACTACTCTCACTCCTGTACCTAGGAGGTTGGTCTAAAAACAACTTCAGTTTCAGGCCCCCGGGGGCTCTGCATCAAGCAAGGTGGATGGCAAAGGCAATATATGCACTTAATATTGTCCTCTTCACTAAACAGTTGAATATTCCTCAACGAGAATTGAAAGGAATGAAACGGGTTGCACATTTTGTCAGCCTCATATATGTTTTGCACAAGGCAATTGTAAGTCGATGGGCTCCAAAGAATGATTTGGATATGCTGCAGCTTCTGAGCACGTACCCAGATGCAGACGTCAAAAAAAGTGCTCTCACAGTTGCTAAGAGACACCTTTGGTATCTGTCAGAAACAAACGTAGGATTGGCTTTTTTGGACGAACGTATTACTCAGGCTGTTAAGGAAAATATGACAAAAATTTTGAAATCAAACCTGCAAAGAAAAGGGAAATGAAATGATTAGAGGGTAAAAACCTAGTTTTTGAAGGAAAAGATCTGAGCCATTTCATTACTAATAAAATAAAGATGTTCTTTGAATTGTTTGGGATCCACGACGTGACAGAATACTGCAGTGATTCTCTAAGAAGCCATGTGAACGCTCTTAAGGTGGACAATGATACCGCAGAAAAAGGAATTGCTCTGATAAAAAAAAAAATATGAATCGGTCAGGGACGAACAACAAAAACAATCCTTGTTGAGGGAAGTCGAGCATCACAGAAAAGTCGTCACCAAGCTAACAAAAGAAGGGATTGCATCGTTCAAAGTTGATTAATATAAAACATGTTTTGTCTATCATACTACCTACTAATCTTAGTGTCTAGTTTTAATATTATTTTAAGTTTGTGATTTCTAGTTTTCCCAATAAAAGTAATTAACATTGAAAAATCTTATTTTATTGCCTACTTTTACAAAACTGATCAAAGTGTGCAACCTCTAAATATTATCCAATCTTCTTGAAATTTGGTGTATATATATATTTTACATCACTGATACTCGGGGCGTAAGCAAAGTCTGCAAATATTTTACATTTTATTTTTTTCCATTACAAAGTGAAACACCCTACAGTACAGGCTATACAGGTGATGCTGAGGCTATACAGGTGATATGTAGGTTTTGCAGCTGATGTAGAGTTATTACAGGTGACACAGTAATTACAGGTGAGATGGAGTTTTTACAAGTGATAGAGTTATTACAGGTGATGTAGAGTTATTACAGGTAGGGCTGAAGTAAACTATTATTTTAGTAATCGAGTATTCTATCGATTATTTTTTATGATTAATCGAGTATTCTAATAAAGAAAAAATTAATTAATAGACTGTTTTCCTTTATAAAAATCATCAGACCCCCTGCCATCAGTCCCCAACACCCTTCGTTCCCCCCTGTGTGATCAGCCCAAGTGCTTCAGTTTCCCCCAGTGCCATCGGATCTACTATCCCCCAGTGCCATTAGCTCCACTACTCCCCAGTGCCATCAGCTCCGTTCCCCCAGAGGCATCAGCTCTCCCCCACCCAAGAGCCATCAGTTTCCCCCAGAGCCACCAGCTCTCCCCACCCTAGAGCCATCAGCTCTCCCCCACCACAGAGCCATCAGCTCTCCACCACCCTAGAGCCATCAACTCTCCCCCACCATAGAGTCATCAGCTCTCCCCCACCATAGAGTCATCAGCTCTCCCCCCTTGTGCCAGCAGCTCTCCCCCCTTCTGCCAGCAGTTCTCCCCCCTTGTGCCAGCAGCTCTCCCCCCTTGTGCCAGCAGCTCTCCCCCCTTGTGCCAGCAGCTCTTCCCCCTTCTGCCAGCAGCTCTTCCCCCTTCTGCCAGCAGTTCTCCCCCCTTGTGCCAGCAGCTCTCCCCCCTTGTGCCAGCAGCTCTCCCAGCTTGTGCCAGCAGCTCTCCCCCCTTGTGCCAGCAGCTCTCCCCCCTTGTGCCAGCAGCTCTCCCAGCTTGTGCCAGCAGCTCTCCCCCTTGTGCCAGCAGCTCTTCCCCCCTTGTGCCAACAGCTCTCCCCCCTTGTGCCAGCAGCTCTCCCAGCTTGTGCCAGCAGCTCTCCCCCCCTTCGTGCCAGCAGCTCTACCCCTTGTGCCAGCAGCTCTCCCCCCTTGTGCCAGCAGCTCTTCCCCCCTTCTGCCAGCAGCTCTCCCCCCTTGTGCCAGCAGCTCTCCCAGCTTGTGCCAGCAGCTCTCCCAGCTTGTGCCAGCAGATCTCCCCCCCCTTCGTGCCAGCAGCTCTCCCCCCTTGTGCCAGCAGCTCTCCCAGCTTGTGCCAGCAGCTCTCCCCCCCTTCGTGCCAGCAGCTTTACCCCTTGTGCCAGCAGCTCTCCCCCCTTGTTCCAGAAGCTCTCCCAGCTTGTGCCAGCAGCTCTCCCCCCTTGTCCCAGCAGCTCTCACCCCTTGTGCCAGCAGCTCTAACCCTTGTGAAATCATCTCCCCCCTGCTCCTCCTGACACCCGGAGTGCACAGCGTCATTGGTTGCTATGACGCTGTGCAATCCGGGCGCCCGGCCTTAGTCGCACCAACTCACCTTTCCAGCAGGGGCGCCGCCGACACGCCATCGTTCCACGCTGCTCTGCGTCTGACGTCACACAGCGCGTCAGGTCACGGCGTGTGTACGCCAGGAGGTCAGTGCAACGCGGGACCACGGATGTGCTGTGGAGTGTCCGGAGGCCCCCTGCTGGAAAGGTGAGTATTGCGGGCCAGGGGGAGTAATAGCAAGCGATTTGCATCAAAGATTTTTTTGTGTCTAATTACTCGATTCAATCGCGTCATTGTTTCAGCCCTAATTACAGGTGATGTAGAGTTATTAGAGGTGATATAGAGGTATATTACAGGTGATGTGGAGTATTTACAGGTGACATAGAGGTATTACAGGTGATATAGAGTTATTACAGGTGATATAGAGTTATTACAGGTGATGTAGAGTTATAACAGGTGATTTAGAGTAATTATAGGTAATGTGGAGTATTTACAGGTGACAGAGGTATTACAGGTGACATAGAGGTATTACAGGTGACAATAGAGGTATTACAGGTGATATAGTTATTACAGGTGACTGAGTAATTATATGTGATGTGGAGTTATTACAAGTAATGTAGAGTTATTAGAGGTGATATACAAGTATATTACAGGCGATGTGGAGTATTTACAGGTGACATAGAGGTATTACAGCTGACATAGAGGTAATACAGGTGACAGAGTAATTATAGGTGATGTGGAGTTATTACAGGTGATGTAGAGTTATTACAGGTGATTTAGAGTTATATTACAGGTGATGTGGAGTATTTACAGGTGACAGAGTAATTACAGCTGATGTAGAGTTATTACAGGTGATGTGGAGTTATTACAGGTAACAGTAATTATAGGTGATGTGGCGTTATTACAGGTGATGTACAGTTATTAAAGGTGATATAGAGGTATTACAGGTGATAGAGAGGTATTACAGGTGATGTGGAGCTATAACAGGTGAGGTGGAGATATTACAGGTGATGTAGAGGTATTATGTAGAGTTTTTACAGGTGACTTACAGTTATTACAGGTGATATAGAGGGATTACAGGTGATGTAGAGTTTTTACAGGTGACATAGAGTTATTATAGGTGATGTAGAGGTATTATATTATGTAGAGATTTTACAGGTGACAGTCCTTCCCCCGGTGGTACCCTTTATACTAGGGTGACAGTCCTTCCCCCGGTGGTACCCTTTATACTAGGGTGACAGTCCTTCCCCCGGTGGTACCCTTTATACTAGGGTGACAGTCCTTCCCCCGGTGGTACCCTTTATACTAGGGTGACAGTCCTTCCCCCGGTGGTACCCTTTATACTAGGGTGACAGTCCTTCCCCCGGTGGTACCCTTTATACTAGGGTGACAGTCCTTCCCCCGGTGGTACCCTTTATTCTAGGGTGACAGTCCTTCCCCCGGTGGTACCCTTTATACTAGGGTGACAGTCCTTCCCCCGGTGGTACCCTTTATACTAGGGTGACAGTCTTCCCCCCGGTGGTACCCTTTATACTAGGGTGACAGTCCTTCCCCCGGTGGTACCCTTTATACTAGGGTGACAGTCCTTCCCCCCGGTGGTACCCTTTATACTAGGGTGACAGTGCTGTGGTGCAGTCAGGGCTGCCTTGAGGCTCGTTGCTCAGAATTTCAGGCCCAGATAGCAGGCGACACGGGATCCTGAAGACTGTTGACATTGCTTAGTTCCATATTTTATCCTCTCCTTTGAAAGCTTCTCCTAAACTTGCAGTCAGCGATCGGCTTAAACTTCATGTGACTTGTTTTCAAACAGATGCTAATGCGTCACCTTCTGCCCCCATAAACTTCTCATTTTCTTTTCTATAAACGGCTTCTGCACAGGGTGGACTTATCAGGAATAATTTTACACAGATAAAAAAAAAATCTCTGATTAAATAAGAGAAATTAGGCTGCATCATAAAGGACCTGTCTCCCCCCCTCCCCCCCTCCTACTCCTTCCCTGGGGCCCGGCTGCTTTTTAAGAATCTGACCAACTTAAGAGGCGGCGAGTCGGAGTGGCTGATGCGGTGTGCAAGAGAGAGCGGCGCAGCCTGGGAATTTACCCCATCTGCTGCATAAACATCCAGAGGAACTTCAGGCAGAATGGAATATCAGAAGACACTTCAAAGGCAGCCGAGCCCAGCTTCTGTGTCAGAATACAGCTGTAAGCATTGCATGTTGCCTCCCTATTAAAGATGAACTTTTGTACTCTCTCAGACATCTTAGGAACGAATAAAACATAAGTTCGTCTGCTTGTCAAGTGGTTCTTAGTACATAGGCGTCTCCGGTAAGGACAGCATCCAGCGGGAGGCGCTTTATGGAGCGTCCTAATTTACCCCGTAATATCTCAGCTATTAAATGTGCACAATTGCTGTTTTCCTCCGCAGAACTTCTCCCCCGAGCCTCCAGAGGGCGCTGTTACCTGGAATCAGCAGATAGGGGAGTAGGAGACGAGCTTGCTTTGGGGGCAATGTTGATAGCGGAACATAACGGGCCGTCCATGATAGAAATGCCTATTCTTGTCCACAAAATGGACAAGAATAGGACATGTTTTATATTTTTTTGCGGGGCCACAGATGCGGACAGCACACAGAATGCTGTCTGCATCTTTTGCGGCCCCATTGAAGTGAATAGGTTTTCATCCGAGCCACAAAAAACGTGCCTCGGATGCGGACCCCAATAACGGTCATGAAAAATTGAGGCCTTAGATTTATCAAAACTGGTGTAAAGGAAAACTGGTTTAGTTGCCCCTAGCAACCAATCAGATTCCACCTTTGGAAAAGGAAAGGTGGAATCTGATTGGTTGCTAGGGGCTACTAAACCAGTTTTCTTTTACACCAGTTTCGATCATCCAAAAGGCTCCAAGGCCACCATCCATGTATCTAAATGCTGCAGCCCTAAGCTGGATAGCGGTTGTAACACCAGATGCGCTTCATGGAGTGAGTAGACAATGCTGGGAATGATTGTTCTACCATTGAGAGGTTGCCGAGAAGATTGTGCTGTTTTTATAAGGCACACAGGAAAATCAGTGCTCCTACGACAGTCACGTTGGCTGTGCCACCACAGTTACACACAACGACACAGCACTACAATATGCAAAATTGTAAAATACACTGAAACAAATGCAACATTAAAAGGTGGACGTACCTGCGGCGGGCTACAACCGCGGCCAGGGGTCCCCTTTTAGTATTGGAATAAATATGTTGTCGTGACACCAGTTGCAGTGAAGAAACAAGGGCATAGGGCCCCTTTTAGTGATGTTGTGGTAGCCAGGTGTAGGAATGCCAGAGTGGTGTAGGGTGGCCTAACTGTCCCTTAATGTTGTTACACTTGTCACGGTGCTCCTACCTGGATACGCTGGAACCTGGGCGGTGTGGTCCGCAGCAGAGCAAAGGGGTAGTTGGTAAAGAGGATGAAGAAACAAATTGAGTCCAGACCTTGCGATGAAGTTCAATAACAGCTTTACTTGAATAAACGTTTCTCCAAACAATTTCAGGCTTTGTCTTAGTTCCAGCAGGCTTTGGCATTAACTGTGGCAGGCAAACTCCTCTCTGCTACGTCTGTTGCTCTCTGGCTCTGCTGTGCTAACAGGATAACTGTAGAATTTAGCTGCTTCTTTATGCTGTACTTTGTTCTGTAATCTGGTCTGTCTTTAACTTTATCCAGGAAATCATTTACTCCTGGTCTCTGAGGCTTCAGGCTTTGGCCTCTGTATCCAGCAGAGCTGAAGGTGCTCCGGCTGGCCCAAACAGGGCTCGTCCAGCAGGGACGAGTTCCTGCTTCCTTCCCCTAGCCGGGGGTAAGCTGAACTTACTTCTAAAACTAAGCTCCTCCACCTCTTAGAGAGAGCTAGAATGGAAAGAAGGATTCCGTTCTAGGTAAAATAGCTCTGCCATTTACCACCCCATCTGCTGGTGAACCAGGCATATTACACTTGAACACAAACAGTTGCAATAACATAGATATGCACAGTGTGATGGTCCTGCAATAAATACATATGATGACATGAGGTTAATCATAGGAAACAGTAGCAAGGCGCAAAGGTGGTAACGGCACTCTGGGGTGTTACATACCCTCTCCCAAAATGGCGGATGAACAGAGGCATAGCTGTAAGGGGTGCAGAGGTAGCAGTTGCTACCCGGCCCAGAAGCATGAGGGCGGCCGAAAGACCCTTGTGCCACATAAGAAGACACTGGTATTATAGAAAGTGCATGCTGGTTAAGTTACACCTCTGGCTGGAGGGAAGGGGTTAGGTCAAGAATTTGGCATGGAGGAGGGGGGGTGCTGTTTCCCTTTTTGCCTCAGGCAGCATGAAGGTTATGTGCTTCCCTGCCCCTGGCCACAAAGCGCTGTGGGAAGGGGCCCAAGCTGAACTCTTGCACCAGGGCCCATGAGCCTTTAGCTACGCCCCTGCGGATGACGTATGGTTGGATACAAAGTTTGCACAGTAAGTATACAATAGGTCTATAACAATGAGTGTCCCAATAACATTTACAATACAGTATATGTCACATATTGACAGAGCAATTGAAGGACTTTTGAGGAAAGTGTAAGGCTATCTGCAAATGCTGCTGATTACATGCAGTTTCGTGCGGAAAATGCACAGCAAAATACAGTACCAGCTAAGTGGATTTTACAAAATCTCATACATACGGTGCAGAACTTTTCAGAGCGAAAATTGACCTATGGAGCAGGTTTTGAAATCCACAGCATATCAATAGATTTCACCCTTTGCAATGCAGTAAAATCTGCATCAAAACCCACGAAAAAATCCACAAGTAACAAACACATATTTTGGTGCAAATTTGGTGTGGAAATGCACAAAAACCCATGCGGAAAATCTGCATAAACTACACTGTTGTGTGCATGTACCCTAAGTAGACACAGAAAACAAAGTACTGACCAGCAACTATAGTGTTAGGAGCAACAGGGATTTCCCTGTTGGGTCATGTTGACCTAGTTACTAAGTCCATTTGGATTTCGTTATTAGCTAGCTCAGCATGGTTAATTAGGGTGAAGTTACTGACTGCTGAGCCTTTACATATCCAGGCTTTTCTCTATGAGAAGCAATACTGAATTGGTCCTTCTCTGAATTCAACCCAGGCCAATGCAACAACACAGTAAGGCCTCTTTCTTATGAGCGTGACGGATTTGGTCCGGATGCGTTCAGGGTGCATTCAGTGAAACTCGCACCATTTTGCAAGCAAGTTCAGTATGCGATTGCGTACAGTTGTTCAGTTTTTCCCACGTGAGTGCAATACGTTTTGATGCGTTTTTCATGTGTGTGATAAAAAAACTGAAGGTTTACGAACAACATCTCCCAGCAACCATCAGTGAAAAACGCATTGCATCTGCACTTGCTTCCGGATGTAATGAAGCCCCATTCACTTCTATGGGTCCAGGCTTGCGTGAAAAACGCAGAATATAGAACATGCCGCGTTTTCACGCAATGCAGAATTGATGCATGAAAAATAACGCTCATGTACACAAACCCATTGAAATGAATGGGTCAGAATTCAGTGCGGGTGCTATGCGTTCACGTCACGCATTGTACCCATGTGGAAAACTCGCTCGTGTGAAAAGGTCCTAACTGTCAAATTCCAAAACACAGCAAAGAAAGACAGTGGAGCTGCAGATCGCAGAATACACAGAAAACACACTAGACTAGAACAAGATGCACAAATATCTGGAAGGAAATGTACCGTACATAGCAAATCTATTTGCAGTCACCCGAATAAAGCCTGGATATATAAAGGCTCAATAATCAGCAACTCTGACACATGAAGAACAACATACCTGGGGCATGTATCCAAACTGGCAGAATAGAGGCTGATTGCTTTTTCCACTCACCCAAGTTATATTCTCCATTCAATGTCCCTCATCATTTGGTTCCAGTCATCTATCCTTAAGTTTACTATAGTACCTTGTTTTCTGCATGTATTGATACGTGCTTTGTGTATGTTGTTCTTGCTACACTCCAGTTATTGTGCAATTCAGCCCTACTGTATGCCCTGGGGATATTTGAGTACTGAGAGACACTGTTAGTACTTGGGAAAGATGACTGCTAGAGGTGAAGTTCTGTGGCATTGTCACATAGAGATTCTCTATATAGTATGAACAGGGATAAGGTGCAGAAATAAGTGAACTGAGTTCTTCAAGATGTCTGTTTCTTGTTGCATGATAGGTTTGATGTTTCTGCATCTTGTCACATGATGGATGTGATGGCTCTGCCTCATGCCATGTGATGTGTATGATGTTTTTGCCTCTTGCTGTACGATGGGTGTGTTGTCTGGTGTATGGTAAGTCTGATCCCTTCCGATCATTCAATATCTGTCACAGACATACCGAGACATACGGACAGTGGGTGACAGAAGATCTGTGAGACTGACAACACGTGCTTTGATCTGACAGGTTTCTCCCACAATACTGTGCGGTTTATAGCTTCAGTTGTATCTGTGGTCTGCTGGTGTTTGGTTCTTGGCTGAGTTCCTGTTGCTGTCATAGCTACTGGAAAGTTAAGTGTTTCCTTTCCCTTTTAAATTTTGTTTTGGTTTATCTGTGTGTTGTTTTCCCCTGCCCTTTGTTGTTGGCCTGAGGGAGTCTCCTGTTCATGCTTCCTTTCTGGAGGAAAAGGTAGTCTCAGTCCTGTCACTATCACCAGGGTCTTATAGGGTGTGTAGGGACTCTAGGTACTCCTGCGTATGAGCTCACCTACCTTTGGGATCTGTTGCTACTAATAGCCCGTCAGGACTGTGACTAGGGATTTGACTAGGAGGTGTCCTTCTTCTTCCCTAGCTTTCAGGTCTTGTTCCTTGTTCCCTCTCCTTCTTCGTCCGGTGTGGTGTATCCCTCCCACACACGGGCGTGACAATATCCAACAGGACAGTCCCAGTGGGTGCTATCATAATGCCCCACGACTGTTGCTATATGCCCCAATATGTCCCTAACAGATAGTCCCAACCGCATGGCAGCGCCCTGATTTATTTGGAAACTTGACACAGCATAGAAGGCCGAGGTGAATCTGGCCCAACAAGTTTTCATGTAACTACAGTTTGGTGTAATTCTAATTAATAGGATGAACACTAGCTGGGTAGCATACAATTGTCTCAGAGGGACACTTTAATGGGTCATACATCCCAACTATCCTAGTTATCAGGTGCTCTCCATGCGTCTCTAAAACTCCACTTAGAGTCGTGCTTTTACAATGCAGCTGGTTGGGGATGCTTGGCAAGACTAGGAGCATTGGACTGGCTCACCAGAACACCAGTGGTTCCTCTGGTATGCCCAGGCTCTGATACCATAGTGGGCAACAAAGGACTAGGAGAGAAAAAACATTTGGAGCCAATAACTTGCCACTAGGGTCTATTTCTTTGAATCAAAATCTATTAGACTTTATTGATGATATTAGGGTTGGACCCAGAGAATAATTTCCTCTGGTGGGTCCCAGGACCTCAGTCTGATCCCGATGGGGCTCAGGCACTCATCAGAAACAGAGACGTGCAAGTTCTGTGCACTTCTGTACAGGCTCTGTCAGACTCTACGTATTTAAGATATTCCCCTCTAGGAGCGATTCTAAGAAACTCTCCATAATGCAGTTCGGTAGAACGTGCATGATAAGATGTATCTAGAATGATCTTTGTGCCATTCTTTGGATGATGAGTGTGATTTTATCTGAAATACGGGTGCCTCTCACAGTCAATGGAGATGGGGTGCCAGAAAGAGAAGAGATCTAGGCAGAGAACGAAACACCTGATTTTACGATTCACAGGCTCAGTTGTCATGACGACCAGAGTTGGTAAGATTGAAGCATTTTACCGAGTAACATTGTAATTCAGCGGGCGGTGAAGAGAAGCGCTGATTCCGAGGATGCTGGAAGTGAACGGGGTCAAACAGAGTTCAGCGGCACCCCAAGCTCCCCGCTGACTGCTGACTGCTGGGGCTTTTGAAGTCTTTTGAAGCTGCCAGTACCTTATTAAACCATGTCGAATCCTCACTGATCGGGAACATCCTCGAACAGGAAGAGACTTGGCTCAATCACTGGATTTCAGACACAAACGTCCTCCTGACTTTTATTATTCATTTTTATCAGCTCTCAGATATGGGTTTGAGAGGCTAAGTCGCTAATTGAAGGCAGTCATCCCGAGGTGAAAGCAAGAGCGGCGAAAAAAATCATAGAAACATCAAGCACAGTAAGGCAAAGAGAGGAATCAGTGGTCACCACAGCCGTGACTGAATCAGTGGTCAACCCAACCGTGATCCTTCCAGTGTTCACAAGAGTCATGAAAAGAATCAGTGGTAATCAGAGCTGTGACAGGAATCAGTGGTTACTGCAGCCAGAACCAAGTACGTAGTCACACTAGCCAGGACCAAATCAGAGGTCACCTTAGCCAGGACCAAATCAGAGGTCACCTTAGCCAAGATCAAATCAGAGGTCACCTTAGCCAGGACCAAATCAGAGGTCATCTTAGCCAGGACCAAATCAGAGGTCACCTTAGCCAGGACCAAATCAGAGGTCACCTTATCCAAGACCAAATAAGTAGTGACTTTAGCCAAGACCAAATCAGAGGTCTTCTCAGCCAGAAATTAAACAGAGGTAATCTCAGCCAGAATCAAATCATAGGTCACCACAGCCAGAACCAAATCAGTGGTCACCTCACCTACTACTAAATCAGAGGTCACCTTAGCAAGGACCAAATCAGAGGTCATCTCAGCCAGAACTAAATCAGAAGTCACTTCAGCCGGCCAGGACCAAATCAGTGGTCATTTCAGTCAGGACCAAACAAGTGGTCATTTCAGCCACAACCATATCAATAGTCATTTCGGCCAGGACTAAATGAATACTAACCTCAGCCAGAGCCAAATCAGAGGTCACCTCAGCCAGAAAAACCACAAAGGTAATCTCATCCAGAACCAAATCATAGCTCACCTCAGGCAGGAACAAATCAGTGGTCATCTCACATAGTACTAAACCAGAGGTCTCCTCAGCCAGGACCAAATCAGTGGTCACTTCGGCCAGGACTAAATCAGTAGTGACCTTAGCCAGAACCAAATCAGAGGTCACCTCAGCCAGAAATGAAACAGAGGTAATCTCAGCCAGAACCAAATCAGAGGTAACCCTAGCAAGGACCACATCAGAGGTCTCCTTATCCAGGACCAAATTAGTGGTGGTCATCTATGCCAGAACCAAATCAGAGGTCACCTCAGCCAGGACCACATCAGAGGTCTCCTCAGCCAGGACCAAATCAGTGGTCATCTTTGCCAGGACCAAATCAGTCGTCACTTTAGCCAGGACCAAATCAGTCGTCATCTCAGCCAGGACCAAATCAGTCGTCACCTCAGCCAGGGCCAAAGCACTTGTCACTTCACTTAGGGCTGTATTCCACCTGCAGATTTTGCAGGCGATTTTCGGGAAGGAAGCGGTCCTTCCTGGCAATTGCCTGTTTGGCAGAGGAGGAGACCGCTGCTATTACATGCAGCAATCTCCTCCACAGTATTAGTGGGAACGATCGCTAATGCCATCGCTCGTGCCCATACTTAATAATTGTTTGCTGGCAGCAGACTGTTATTAGACGGCACAATCTGCTGTGGACTAATGATGATTTTTAAGCCTGCTTAAAAATTGCGATTGCCCGACACTTGTTAGCGCTAATCTGCCCAACAATCACCTGATGTAATACAAGCTTTAGTACCATATCAAAGGTTATCTTAGCCAGCCCAGGACCAAATCAGTGGTCACCCTCAGCCAGAACCAAAACAGTGGTCACCCTCAACCAGAACTAAATGAGAGGACACCTCAGCCATGACTAGTGATGGATGAACATCGGCCAGGACGATTCGCGAACGAGCTCGTTCGCGATCAAATGTTCGTGAACCACGCGTTTGCGGCAGGCCCCATTTACTTCAATAGCAGGCGAACCTGAAAAACCAAATACTTACTAGAAGTACACAAATAGTCCCACAAAAAATATGTATTTTAATCAGGGGTCATTTTTAAGCGTCTTAAAGGGAAACTCTCAAAAATGTGCCATGCTGGAGCCTAGAAGAATTTTATTTCCTATCGGTTTGATGTATACAAATGTGCAGCATTCCACGTTTTTGTATCCTGCAGAGTCCATTAAAAAAATGCATACGTTAACGTTCATTTTTTTTCTACCACGGAACTGTATGTTGAACGGACGCCACTGTACTGCATCAGTCTGAGGCATCTGTTAGCGCATACATTTTTGGTATGCATTAAATAGATGGCAAAAATAGGATGTGAGCCCAGCCCTAGTGTCAGAATAAGCACCAGTACACAGCGGAGCAGCGTGGCGGAGAGGGGAGGCCGCCATTTACTGACAGAGCGCTACCTGGTTCTTGTGGTCAAGGATGAGGACTGTGTTTCCCAAGGATCATTTTCTACTGGGAAATACAGGGCACAGTATAATACACTGGAATCTATATACTATAAAGATATTAGCCCTACCCCCGAATAATAATACAATTAGGTGGTCATTTATTATATAGAAATACGTCTATGTTAGGCGTATTTCTGAGACAGATTGTGGCGCAAAGGTCCTTAGCACCGCAATCTGCATATTATTCCCGCTCATGCCAGGTCTAAAAAAAAATGGCGTGGGCAGGGAAAGGGATATGACCATCCAGTTATTGGATACCACCGCCATACATTGACCGGATAACACCTCTGTACAGTGACTGGATAACATCGCCATACCGTGACCGGATAAAAGGGTATAAGAGGGCACAGTACAGGGAATGACTAGGGGCACTTCACATGGTGTGGTAAGAGGGCACAATGCAGGGTATAAGGGGGCATAGTACGGGGTTAGGGGCACAGTACGGGGTGGGGGGCACAGTCACATGACCCTGTGACATTAGAAGGTCCTTATGGTGAATGTGGTTCATACGCCACCATAATGAGAGGCAGAGGAGTGAAACAGGGGTGTGATTATGTGGGTAGAGATAAAAAATGTAACTGTCGGCCATTACAGGCCCCAGAAATTAGGCAATAGGCATTTACCTTACAGCAAAGAACTTTGTATTCTGTGGCTGAAGGTACATTAGTGTCACCGCCACTTCTATGAGAAGGTCTGTTAGATGTTCTTCTCTACCTGCATGACGTTCTTTGTTTTGGTTTCACTTTGTCATCTCCTTTCCTTCTCCCAGCTGTCATCTATTTACACTAATTGTCTCTCTTTATATTCCCTCCCATACTGCCTCACTTTGCGGTTTATACTTTTTCCTGGATTGTGTTCACTGCTGAAGGCTGCTTCTGCTGATTCCTCAGATAAGTCTGTTTCCTTTATTTGTGTTTCCTTGCTGGCTTGATTCTAGGTGACCCTGACCGTCCGTATTAAGTGCAGGGAGCCGGTGGTCGTGTCCCCTCACTATTATAGGGTTTTCAGGTGTCACATAGTATTAGGTACATGGACATGCAATCGTCTACCATAAAGACCTTTGCATGGGCATAGCAGTCAGGGAGAGCTTGAGGGGTTTTATAGGGCTCACCCATATGCTCCTTAGTTTGGGATCAAGCCAGTCGGATGTTTATTTATAAGTTCCAGCTTTCTGCAACACCATCCGTGACAATTAGGCGGTCACAGGATAAATATGTAACTGTCGGCCAGTATAGGCCTAAAAAATTAGGCATTCACCTGACATAAAAGGCTTTCTATGCCGCTGTATATACATAAGGCAAGGACCATTCTTTGTTCTGGGTGGTGGCAGATATGTGTGGGCTGGCATGAGGAAATTCAATTACACGTGGTCGTCACAGGTGTTGAATTCATCCAAGATCCATGCCTCATTCATTTTTAAAAATGTGAGATAGTCCACACTGTCGTGAGCTAGACGAGTGCGCTTATCGGTCACGATCCCCCCTGCTGTGCTGAACGTCCTTTCGGACAGGACACTTGACGAAGGGTAAGCTAAGACTTCCATGGCAAATTATGCCAGCTCTGGCCACAGGTCAAGCCTGCTCACCCAGTAGTCAAGGGGTTCCTCGCTTCTCATAGCGCCCACATCGGCCGTTAACTCAAGTCAGTCGGAAACCTGTTGGTCTAGGTGTTCCCTGAGGCTGGATCCGAAGGGTTGGGTTGGTTGCAAGAATAATCTCATATCCGAAGTGACCAACACATCTTCAAACTGCCCTCTTTTTGCAGACGCGGTAGGAATGGAACCAGCACCTGTTTCGCTGTGGGTGGAAATTCCTCTGCCAGTGCCCGCAACAGCAGAATACAGCATCTCTTGCAGCAAGGCCTGGAAATGCTGCATTCTGACAGCCCTCTGTGATGCTGGTAACATGTCCGCCATTTTGTGTTTGTACCGGGGGTCTAAGTACATTGCCACCCAGTACTGGTCCTTGCCCTTTATGCTTTTTATACTGCGTCATTCTTCAAACACTGGAGCATGAAGGCCCCCATTTGCATTAAATTGGAAGCGGTTGAGCGTCCTGGCTCCTGCTCATCGCCCAGGAGAATGTCGTCCTCGGTCTCCTCCCCCTAGCCACGGAAAACACCAGGGATCCCTGAAAAGTTTAAATCCTGCTCTTCTTGCTTCTCCTCCTCCTCCCCCCAGCCACTATCCTCCTCTGACTCCTCTTCAGACTCCTGTTGACTTGTCTCAGATGGAGTAGCTCCCCCTGGGAATTCATTCAGCATTGCAACTTTCTCATGTTCCAGCACCTGCTCCTCGACGGCTTGATCAATGACATGATGCAATGCACGCTACAGAAAGATAGCGTAAGGTACAATGTCACTGATGGTGCCCTGACTGCAACTGACCAGTTTGGTGATCTCATCAAATGGCCCCAGAAGTCTGCATGAGCAGCCACTGGCGCGGTGAAAAGAAACCAAGCTCCCCAGAACCTGTCCTGCGGCAGAGTTCGTACAGGTAGTCGTTAACAGCACGTTGCTGCTGGAGCAGCCTATCAAGCATATACAAGGTGGAGTTCCAGCACGTCGGGCAGACGTCTGATGGGCAAGTGGTGTCACCGTTGAACGTCAGCAAGGTGAGCCATGGCCATGCAAGATCTTCTAAAATGACCAGAGATTTTACTGGCCTGCCGCAAGACGTCCTGAACCCCAGGGTATTTGGCAACTAATCTCTGCACGACTAAGTTCAGGACGTGTGCCATGCACGGCACGTTTGGCATTTTGCCCTGTTTCAGCGCACTCAGCAGATTGGCACCATTGTCGCACACCACTTTACCAACTGTCAAATTAAGCGGGGTTAGCCACTGATCGGCCTGTGACCGCAGAGCTGAAAGCAGTGCAGGACCGGTGTGGCTCTTGGCTTCCGGGCACAACAGCTGCAGCACAGCATGGCAACATCTCACCTGGCACGTCGAATAGGTTCTCGGGGGGGTGCAGCGGAAGAGGCGGTAGCAGTGGAAAAGAAGGAGTCAGCCGAGGAGGAGACGGAGGATGGAGTAGAAGAAGGAGAAGAAGAGGCCGGCCTGCACCAAATCCAAACGGGTGCCACGGGTTACATGCCAGTGGGCAGTAAAAGTTATGTACCTTCCCTGCCCGTGTTTGCTAGACCACGTGTCTGTGGTCAGATGTATCTTGGCACCGACACTGTGTGCCAGAGATATATTAACTCACCGCTGAACGTGGCCATATACCGTAGTTCAGGGATGCCCTTCTGGGGACCTTCCATTGCGGTGTGCCAAGGGCCACAAATTTTCTAAAGGCCCCCGAATCCACCAATTTACATGGCAGTAGTTAGCAAGCTAGCAGTTTTGACAAATCAGCGGTCAGCCATTGGGCAAGAGGATTATCCGGTGTCATAATTTTTTTTACAATTGAACATTTGGGCCACGGAAGCCTGTCTTGTGCCAGATGAACGCGACAATGGGACAGTGGAAGGTGAAGTGGAGGACAAATGGGAGGAGAGAGGAGAAGGAGAAGAGGCAGGACATGGAGCGCCGGAAGTGTGGCTTTGTGGGTTCTGACGGCGTTGCTCCCACTGGGATCGGTGATGGGAGGCCAGGTGCCTTCATAAGGCGGTCGTCCCTAGGTGAGTGTTGGGCTTACCGCAACTTATGCGTTGACAGCACAGGCTGCAGATGGCAACACTATGGTCAGCAGCTGACACGTAAAAAAAAGTCCACACTGCGGAGCCATGTGACAGCGTCCTGGGATAGCAAGATGTGACCGTGCATGGTGGATGTTTCGCTCCAGATACATTTGCAGTCTGCTTTTTGCCTCCTGTGCACTGCGAGTTCTGCCTGCTTCTCCTCCCTCTCCTCCCTATCTGCTGCTCCGTCAATCCCTCTGTACTCCCCTCCTCTTCCTCTCTTGTGGGCACCCACGTGACGTCCTTCGACACATCATCATCATCACCTTCACCACCACTGACATTAGAGATCTCGGAGTAGACAGCAACAGCAGAGACCACCCTCCTTGGGCTGATCTGGGTACTGTCGTCAGACCGCTGGGTGGCGGCCGTTGCTACCTCCTCTTCCTCATCCGATGTCAAGAATGGCTGCGCATCGTAAGGTCTGGGAATGGATGGGGAAACAATTCCTCTGACTGGAGTAGAGGGGCTATGGAGTGGTGGTGTCTTTGGCGGTGCACACAGCAGAGAGTGAGAAGGGTGCAGATACAGAGGATGAGGAGGGTGCATAAGCGGAAGGCTGAGTGAGCCACTCAACCAACTCTGGTGCGTCCTTTGACATAATCGCATGCACCTTCTCCAACTTCCCACTTAGGCTTCGGCCTGGTGCACCTGCTTGACCCCTAACACCCCTTCGGAACGGCCTGCCTCTTCCTTTGCCTGTCATTTTCAAAATGACCCTGTGCCAAAGTCCCTAGAGAAGGGCAGTATTTGTGGAAGCTGATATATGGCAGGCCTCAATCAGTTGTTAGCTGAAGCAGGTATATCAAAACCCGCAATCTGTATTTTGTGGACGCAGGTATATTGAAAACCTCTATCACTATTTTGTGGAAGCTGATATATGGAAGGCCTCAATCAGTTGTTGGTTGAAGCTGGTATATCACTCTCAAGCAGTCATTTTGTGAATGCAGGTATATCAAAAACCTCTATCACTATTTTGTGGAAGCTGATATATGGAAGGCCTCAATCAGTTGTTGGTTGAAGCTGGTATATCACTCTCAAGCAGTCATTTTGTGAATGCAGGTATATCAAAAACCTCTATCACTATTTTGTGGAAACTGATAGATCGCAGCCCTCAATCAGTACTTTCTGGAAGCATACAAATGCATTATAATATACTTTCTATTTTAGAAAGTATATTATAAGTATATCGCACCCCTCTGTGTATCACACCTATCGATAGCACAATGTTACCAGTCCTTAAAAGGACTTTGTGGCCCTATTAGCTAGCATTTGATGTCTCTAACAGTCGGTCCCTGTTCCACAAAGCAACCTCTCCCTACACTGGCAAAGCACATAATGTAAAATGGCTGCCAGATCGGGTTCTGTTAAAGGGTTGGGGTGTGTCCATGTGCTGAAACGTCTCAATTGGCCGTCCTGTCCCACCTGATGGATGTGTCATGGGTCAAAGTTCGGCGCAATGCAAAAGAATATGGCGCCCGCGGACATCGCCATATGTTCGCATTTTCAGCGGATCTCGACCACTAGGCAAACCGCAAGGCCATCACTAGCCATGACCAAATCAGAGGTCACCCCAGCCAAAACCAAATCAGTGGCCACCTCTGCCAGGACCAAATCAGTGGTCAATTCAGCCAGGACCAAATCAGTGGTTATTTCATCCAGGACCTAATCAATAGTGACTTCGGCTAGGACTAAATCAGTAGTGACCTCAGCCAGAACCAAATCAGTGATCACCTCAGCCATGGCTGAATCAGTTATATTGAATATTGACCATATTAGTAGTTAAAGGAATCAGTGTTTACCATAGCCATGACTGAATTAGTTGGTCACCACAGCCATGAAAGTCAGCAGTGGTCACCACAGCATAAGGCCTCCTGCACACCAACTTGTGCGCCCCGTGGTCGTGCACGAGCACAGTCCCTGGGGCAGCCGCAGCGAATCGCAGACCCATTCACTTGAATGGGTCCACGATCCGGCCGTTACGCAAAAAGATAGGACATGTTCTATCTTTTTGCTGAACGGAAGTACGAGACGAAATCCCACGGAAGCACTCCGTAGTGCTTCCGTAGGGTTCCGTTCCGTGCTTCCGTCCCGCACCATTCGGCATCTCCGGATTTGCAGAGCCATTGAAGTGAATGGGTCCGCATCCGTGATGCGGAATGCCCACGGAACAGCACCCGTGTATTGCGGATCCGCAATTGCGGTCCGCAATACGGCAACGGGAAGCACAAGTTCGTGTGCAGGGGGCCTTAAAGAAATCATCATGATTGCCACCATGAAAGGTAGACTCGTCTGGATAAATTACCAGCAGCTTGAACCAGTCCAAAAAGAAAGCACCACAGGTCAACTGTCACAGGAAAAGCACAGACATAGTGCTCGTTCACACGACCGCAGGGGCGTAACTATAGGGGAAGCAGGGGAAGCGGCTGCTTTGGGGCCCTGACCCAGAAGGGGGACCATCCAGGAAGAGGAGGACTAAAAGACTTTGTCAGGGCCCCTCAACAGAGTTACACAATGAAATTATATACAGTGACAGTATAGACAGTGCAGAAAACGGATGGAACAGCAGCCGGCCCTGGTTTGAGAGAGCGATCTTTACTAGCCACAGGAATGGGGGCGGCATGAAACGAAGGGGTTGCGAAAAAATTACTGGGGGAGGGGGGCCCCATTCAAAAATTTGCTGTGGGGCCCAGTCATTTCTAGCTACGTCACTGCACGAACGAATGTCTTTTTTTAGTGTTTTGCGGGCCGTTTTTCCCGGATCTGTTTTTCCGGTTTTTTTTTTTGGTCAGTAGTGTTTCCGGTTCCGTTCCGTTTTTCCGTATGGCATATACAGTATACAGTAAATACTTATAAAAAATGGGCTGGGCATAACATTTTCAATAGATCGTTCAGCAAAAACTGAACGGATACGGAAGACATACGGAGTGCATTCATATACAGAACGCAAAAAACGTTAGTGTGAACGAGCCCATAGGCCTCCGTTTCGTTTTTTTGCATTCCGTATACGGACCGTATGCCTTCCGTTTCCGTATTTCAGTTTTTTCCGTTCAAAGATGTCCTATTATTGTCCGCATAACAGACAAGGATAGGACTGTTCTATCAGGGGCCAGCTGTTCTGGACCGCAAAATACTGAAAAAGCCATACGCTCGTGTGCAAGAGGCCATAAGGGTACTTTCACACTTGCGGCAGAAGATTCCAGAACTGCATGCCGTATCTGGCAATCCGGACGCAGACGAATGTATTTATGAGACGGATCCGCATTCATTGCAGTACCGGATCCGTCTCTTCGGTGTCATCCGGAAAAACTGATCCGGTATAATTTTTTTTTTTTCATTTTTAAAGAAAGCCGGATCCATTTTGTTGGAACACTTAATGCCGGATCCAGCACTAATACACTTCAATGTAAATTAATGCCGGATCCGGCATTCCGGCAAGTGTTCAGCATGCTGCTGTATTTTCTCCGTCCAAAAAACGTAAGAGGGACTGAACTGATGCATCCTGAATGGATTGCTCTCCATTCAGAATGCATTAGGATAAAACTGATCAGTTATTTTCTGGTATAGAGCCCCTAGGGCGGAACTCAATGCCGGAAAAGAATAACGCTAGTGTGAAAGTAGCCTATGGTCTGTGAAATATACCCGTATTTTTCACCCCATAAAACACACTTTTTCCCCCCAAAGTGGAGGGAAAATGTCCCTGCGTCTTATGGGGTGCATACTAATGAGTGCTTCCATTATGGAAGTGCTCATTAGTACCGGAGGACCAGGAAGCGGTGAAGGCTCTGTACTCACCGCTTCCTGGTCCTCGGCTATGCAGTGGCACAGCTGACAGCAGGAGGAAAAAGAATGCGGGCGGTGAGGAGCAGGAGAGGTAAGTGGTTTATTTATTTTGTCATCTGAGGCTGGGGGCTGCTGAAATATGGCTGGGGGGCTGCTTATGCTTGGGGATACCCCCTTTATGTTCATAGCACTGACTCTATATATGGACATAGCCATACATGGAGTCAGAGCAGGGACTCCTAAGCTGAGAACTAGAGTCCTGACGATCTTCAGCATAGAATTGAGTGGGCCCCCTAGGAGCAGTGGGCCCGGGTTTGCTGGATGCTGATGCCGGCCCTGCTAGGGCCCACCAGTAAAATTCATTCTGGGGGCCCACTGTACAGCGACATGCCAATATTACCTGCTTATACAGAGGCAGACAGCAACAAGACTCTACAAGATGATTATATGGGGGTCTCTGCAAAACTTCAAAAAGTGGGTCCCAGGGAACTGGCTTGCCTGGCTCTATTCCTAGATGCCCCCTTAACCATCAGATGTGTCTATAATAAGAAACTGAAAACTTGGTCAGGACTCTACCCTCTAAAGGAACAACTTTTAGCAAATGAGGCAGCGGAAAAATGGCCAAAGGGTCAATGATAGGGGTTTAGGCAGAAACCCTTCTGTCTTGTGTGGGGGGCCTGGTGAGATTCTTGCTATGGGGTCCTCACTTCTCTATGTACGCCACTGCACTATACTTTTCCCCAGCAACCAATTTATCTCACCTCCAAAATAGAAAGATTAGATAGATAATAGATAGATAATAGATAGATAGATAGGAGATAGATGCATATAGATATTAGATGAAATAGATAGATAGTTAAATAAAAGATAGAAAGAAATTAGATAGATAGAGGATAGAAAATAATCAGAGATTGATAAGAGATATATAGATAGATGGATGGATAGATAGGGTTAATGCTATTCCGGGCCTCATTATTATGCATGGGGCAGACATCTGGGTACGGTCCTGACTTTCCTATTACAGATGTCGGTAATGATTGCACTGCCGCGCTGGTCTCACCGGACATCGCTTCGGGAAGTCCATTACCTCTTCACAAAAAAATCTCATTTAGCACCTGGGCACCTGGGGAGGTATGAGGGTCGGCGGCTGCCGGCGGACATGATTATATGACACCACACACATTAGAAGAGTCTTCTCTGCCCCTCACTGGTCTGGCTCTCCCTCCACCGTCCACATAGCAGTCCCCACTGTAACAGTCCACGACCATAGTGGTCATCCTCATGTCTAAGGTAACTAGAGAGGGCACCAGAGGCCTTTTGCCATAGTCCAAGATGCTGCAGAATTGTTGTTGCCTTGTTCATGAATTTAGAATTTACTGAGCAGTTCTTTCACATGTCACCCCAGGGGCCAGGTGGACGCCCGGCCATTAAAGGGTTAAATCTGGGCGTAGAGTAGAAGTGGGCAGCCGCTGGGTGGCCTTTGTGCTCCTGCTCACTAAGGGGGCCTCCACACACGGGAGATCTTGTTGCAGAAATATCAGTTCCATTCTGCTGGATCAGGGCGGCTTCCGTGGCGCACACTTGTACTTTGCACGCCCCGTTCAGGTGAATGGAAATGATTTCCAGTCGCAGAATATTCTGCACCTAACATATGCTGCGTGTGAAGGTGCCTTAATTCCTTCTGAAGACATCTGCGACGGTGAGGAGATCCAACCAGGAGCCGCTGTTCATTAACCAGAAGATTCCTGGATGTCACCTGTCCTGCAGAGAGAAGGGGGCGCCAGTACCCTAAAGGCTCATGCACACAAATGTAATTTCTTTCCATGTCCGTAAATTATTTTCAATGGATCAGCAAAAAAAAAAAAAAAACGGAGGTTACTCCGTGTGCTTTTCATTTCCGTATGTCCGCACCCATGTGCTGTGTCCATCCATGCGGCTGTATATCCATCCCACCAAAAAATAGTTTTGCGGACAAGATTAGGCATGTTTACACTAGGGCGGGACATTGCAGAATAGGAAAATGCGGGACGCAAAGGGCCAATATCCATGTTTTGCGCGGACCACAAAACACATACGTTGTGTACATGAGGCCTAAGGACTATCTTCAGGGTAAAGAAGAACAAGAGGAGTCCTGAAAGTGATGATATGGCCCCCACAGAGCCCCAATCTCAACATCATGGATTCTGTCTGGGATTACATGAAGAGACTGAAGGATTTGAGCAAGCCTACATCCTCAGAAGATCTGTGGTTGGTTCTCCAAGATGTCTACAACAACTTCCCTGTTGGGTTCCTTCAGAACCTGTGTACAAGTTTACCTAGAAGAGCCGCTTGGATTGCTTGGATTTTTGGATATTTCCACACCTGCCTACAGCTTTTACACACAGTAGCGTATATACAGTATCTCACACCTCACATTTGGGTGAATATTTTATTATATCTTTTTATGGGACAACACTGAAGGTCTGACCCTTTCATACAATGTATCACAGTGTCAGATCTTCGGGGCTGAGGGAGCCCTCACTGTGTATAGAACGCTGTAGACATGTCTGTGGTGTGCTCTGAATGTACGCCTGTATCCGTCATGTATGTGCTCTGAATGTACGCCTGTATCCGTCATGTATGTGCTCTGAATGTACGCCTGTATCCGTCATGTATGTGCTCTCAATGTACGCCTGTATCCGTCATGTATGTGCTCTGAATGTACGCCTGTATCCGTCATGTATGTGCTCTGAATGTACGCCTGTATCCGTCATGTATGTGCTCTGAATGTACGCCTGTATCCGTCATGTATGTGCTCTGAATGTACGCCTGTATCCGTCATGTGTGTGCTCTGAATGTACGCCTGTATCCGTCATGTATGTGCTCTGAATGTACTCCTGTATCCGTCATGTATGTGCTCTGAATGTACGCCTGTATCCGTTATGTATGTGCTCTGAATGTACGCCTGTATCCGTCATGTATGTGCTCTGAATGTACGCCTGTATCCGTCATGTATGTGCTCTGAATGTACGCCTGTATCCGTCATGTATGTGCTCTGAATGTACGTCTGTATCCGTCATGTATGTGCTCTGAATGTACGCCTGTATCCGTCATGTATGTGCTCTGAATGTACGTCTGTATCTGTCATGTATGTGCTCTGAATGTACGTCTGTATCCGTCATGTATGTGCTCTGAATGTACGCCTGTATCCGTCATGTATGTGCTCTGAATGTACTCCTGTATCCGTCATGTATGTGCTCTGAATGTACGCCTGTATCCGTTATGTATGTGCTCTGAATGTACGCCTGTATCCGTCATGTATGTGCTCTGAATGTACGCCTGTATCCGTCATGTATGTGCTCTGAATGTACGTCTGTATCCGTCATGTATGTGCTCTGAATGTACGCCTGTATCCGTCATGTATGTGCTCTGAATGTACGCCTGTATCCGTTAGGTATGTGCTCTGAATGTACGCCTGTATCCGTCATGTATGTGCTCTGAATGTACGCCTGTATCCGTCATGTATGTGCTCTGAATGTACGTCTGTATCCGTCATGTATGTGCTCTGAATGTACGCCTGTATCCGTCATGTATGTGCTCTGAATGTACGTCTGTATCTGTCATGTATGTGCTCTGAATGTACGCCTGTATCCGTCATGTATGTGCTCTGAATGTACACCTGTATCCGTCATGTATGTGCTCTGAATGTACGCCTGTATCCGTCATGTATGTGCCCTGAATGTACGCCTGTATCCGTCATGTATGTGCCCTGAATGTACGCCTGTATCCGTCATGTATGTGCTCTGAATGTACGCCTGTATCCGTCATGTATGTGCTCTGAATGTACGCCTGTATCCGTCATGTATGTGCTCTGAATGTACGCCTGTATCCGTCATGTATGTGCTCTGAATGTACGCCTGTATCCGTCATGTATGTGCTCTGAATGTACGCCTGTATCCGTCATGTATGTGCTCTCAATGTACGCCTGTATCCGTCATGTATGTGCCCTGAATGTACGCCTGTATCCGTCATGTATGTGCTCTGAATGTACGCCTGTATCCGTCATGTATGTGCTCTGAATGTACGCCTGTATCCGTCATGTATGTGCTCTGAATGTACGCCTGTATCCGTCATGTATGTGCTCTGAATGTACGCCTGTATCCGTCATGTATGTGCTCTGAATGTACGCCTGTATCCGTCATGTATGTGCTCTGAATGTACGCCTGTATCCGTCATGTATGTGCTCTGAATGTACGCCTGTATCCGTCATGTATGTGCTCTGAATGTACGCCTGTATCCGTCATGTATGTGCTCTGAATGTACGCCTGTATCCGTCATGTATGTGCTCTGAATGTACGCCTGTATCCGTCATGTATGTGAGCAGCATTATTCTTGTATCGATGTCAGAGGCTCTTCAGTCTGTGAAATCTGGAATGAAAGCTGCGTTACTCTGGAGCAGGCAGGACGGGGCCCGCAGCCAGCACTGCACCCAGCCCGGGGCCACCTCATTAGTGCCCAGACTCGCCTGTTCAGCTCCATCCAGTGTCCTCAGCATTCTCCGGGGACACTGGCACCGATCCAGAGGGAAGCTGCGCAAATCTGCCGCCTGCGGTGGGGAAAATCCGCTCTTCACGCGGCTTGTTAAACTTTTGTTGGCCCTTCAGGGACAAGCAAATCGAGACGACGGTCTCATTGTGCTGCAAGTGCGGGGGACAAGCCACTCCGGAGCCGCATAATAACCAGAGCGGTGACATGTGACGTGTGATACTGTGTCTGATCTCCATCCTCATCTGCTGGGACCTGCCATACCCTGGTGACTCACAGAGAGAGAGAGAGAGAGAGAGAGAGATAGATAGATAGATAGATAGATAGATAGATAGATAGACATAGGATAGATAGATAGATAGGAGATAGATAGATAGATAGATATGAGATAGATAGATAGATAGATAGATAGGAGATAGATAGATAGATAGATAGATAGATAGGAGATAGATAGATAGATAGATAGATAGATAGATAGATAGATATGAGATAGATAGATAGATAGATAGATAGATAGAGAGAGAGATAGATAGATAGATAGATAGATACATAGATAGATAGATAGATAGATAGATAGATAGATAGGAGATAGATAGATAGATAGATAGATACATAGATAGATAGTAGAAAGATAGATAGATAGATAGATAGATACATAGATACATAGATAGATAGATAGATAGATGATAGATAGATACATAGATAGATAGATAGATGATAGATAGATACATAGATAGATAGATAGATAGATAGATGATAGATAGATACATAGATAGATAGATAGATAGATAGATGATAGATAGATACATAGATAGATAGGAGATGGATAGATAGATAAATAGATAAGATAGATACATAGATAAGAAAATATACATAGCAGATAGATAGATAGATAGATAGTAGAAAGAAAGAAAGAAAGAAAGAAAGACAGATATTTTTGAGATAGATAGATGATAGACAGACAGATAGGCAATAGATAGATAGATATATGGGATAGATAGATACGTAGATAAGATACATAGAAAATAGATAGATAGATAGATAATGAATAAGATATTAGGCAGCACTGCAGACAAAGTGGAAAAATGGAGTGCCAGTGGCCACCAGTGGCGTCGCCAGGGGGGGACCAGAGGGGGCCACGGCCCCCCCTACATCAAGCTGTGCCCCCCCATGTGCCCCCCCAACTAAAATGTCCCCCATTCATTTTGGTAATAGTTGGTGCATGCTGCGCTGCTGTGCACTGTGTAGGCACTAGGCAGCCCTACCGGACATCTTCTTCACATCTGATGATCTGTCTCGGACTCGTGCAGTTGCGGTCTCACTCTCTAGTCTCCACCCATCGCCGCCGCGCCGCATCCCCGGCCCCGCCCCATCTCCGCCCCGGCCCCGCCCCCAGCTCCGCCCCCGGCTCCAGGACATGACCAGTTGAGTCAGACTCAGTGGCAGTGAGACGAGCTGATTCTGATTCATTCATCTACTGGCAGCAGCTGCTTAAAGTCATATTTTTTTTTGGGCAACTTAAATTCCTTATAATGCAATATATTAATATATAGTGCTCTTACTCATTTTGGTTGGGTAGTTTCTTCAAAAAACTGACTTTTATAATATGTAAATGAGCTCCCTACCAGCAAGTATCCTCCTTTCATAAAGACGCCCCCTCCTCATGTTGATTGACAGGGCCAGCGAACGCGCTCGTCCTCTGGCTGGCCCTGTCTGCGTTCAAAATCTGGTGCCTGAGCCGTACCGGTCTTCAGTTGGCGCAGGCGCACTGAGAGGCGGACGCTCGCTCGTCCGCTCCATCCTCAATGCGCCTGCGCCGATGACGTTACATCTACACCCGGCGCAGGCGCACTGAGGAAGGAGCGGCCGAGCGAGCGTCCTCCTCTCAGTGCGCCTGCGCCAACTGAAGACTGGTACAGCGCAGGAGACAGATTTTGAACGCAGACAGGGCCAGCCAGAGGACGAGCGCGTTCGCTGGCCCTGTCAATCAACATGAGAAAGGGGCGTCTTTATGAAAGGAGGATGCGGCTGCTACCTACTTGCTGGTAGAGAGCTCATTTACATATTATAAAAGTCCGTTTTTTAAAGAAAAATGAGTAAGAGCACTATATATAAATATATCGCATTATAAGGAATTTAAGTTGCCAAAAAAATATATATTACTTTAGTGGGGTGACAGAAGCCCTTTAAGCCAGCCAGGCCCAGACTAGAGAACAGACAGTGTGTGGCGTGGCGTGGCCCTACCCTAACCTACCGATACCGAACAGACTGGACTGAGCCTGACCTAGTGGTGACGGTGTGTAGCAGGTTAACTTAATAATAATAAGGTACAACTTACAAGTAGTGACTGAGTGGACTGACTAAGTCTCTTTCTATTCTAACTAGAGAGATTAGATCTGACTGAGTCTGAGAGGAGAGCTGGCTGGCGGCTGCCCCAGAATCTTCCTGATTTAAAAGTTAAAGGGGTTCTGCACTTTAATTTAACTGATGATCTATACTCTGGATAGATCATCAGCTTCTGATCGGCGGGGGTCCGACACCCGGGACACCCGCCGATCAGCTGCTTAAGAAGGCACCGGCGCTCCAGTAATGCCGCGGCCTTCTCACTGTTTACCGCTGGCCCAGTGATGTCACGAGTTACGACTAGTATCAACTAGCGTGGACGCGGCTAAGCTCCATTCAAGTGACAGAGCTTAGCCGAGCTCAGGCTAGTTGATACTAGTCGTGACGTCAGTCAGTGGGCCGGCGGTAAACAGTGAGAAGGCCGCGGTGCTGCTCGAGCGCCTCTGCCTTCTCAAACAGCTGATCGGCGGGGGTCCCGGGTGTCTGACCCCCGCCGATCAGAAGCTGATGATCTATCCAGAGTATAGATCATCTCAGTTAAATGAAAGTGCAGAACCCCTTTAAAGTTACTGTCAGTGCAGCCTGGATGATTACAGTGTTTACTTTACCGTTTAGAGAAATCCTGTTCAAATGTGAGCGGTGGGAGGGTGATCTGTGGTCTGTGGATGTCATGAGTCATTACACTGTTATAGGGGGGAGGGATCTGTGGATGATACTCTTATGGTGTTATAGGGAGGGGGATCGGGGGTCTTTGGATGTCATGACACTGTTACGGGGGGGGGGGGGAATCTGTAGATGACACTGTAAGGCCTCATGCACACAACAGTTTTTTTTCACGGTCCGCAAAAACGGGGTCCGTGGGTCCGTGATCCGTGACCGTTTTTTCGTCCGTGGGTCTTCCTTGATTTTTGGTAAGTGAAAGGTCTGTGCGGTGCATTGCTAAAGAACTGTCACTTACCAGTAGGAGGAGCTCCCGGCCGGTCACAGACATCGCAGCAGCAAGCAGGTAAGTATGAATCTTCTACTATTGTACTATTGCTAAGTAACCATGGCAACCAGGGCTGCAGTAGCTTCCTGGTTGCCATGGTTACCGATCGGAGCCCCAGCGATTAAACTGGGACTCCGATCGGAACTCCGCTGCCACCAATGATGGGGGGGGGGAGATGGGAGGCCGCACACTGCCACCAATGGTTGTTACTACTATAGAGAGAGGGGGGGGCGATGGTGGGCGCACACTGTGCCACCAATGATTTTTAACTATAGAGGGAGGAAGGGGGGGGCGATGGTGGGCACACACTGTGCCACCAACGATTTCTAACATTAGAGGGAGGAAGGGGGGGCCCGATGGGGGGCGCACACTGTGCCACCAACGATATTCAAACTGGGGAGGGGGGGGGTCTGCCCCCTGCTGCCTGGCAGCCCTGATCTCTTACAGGGGAATATGATAGTACAATTAACCCCTTTAGGTGCCGCACCTGAAGGGGTTAATTGTGCTAACATATCCCCCTGTAAGAGATCGGGTGGTGCCAGGCAGCAGGGGGCAGTCTTGTACCAAGTTTGCAGTGTATTCTAACTAGAAGCGTCCCCATCACCATGGGAACGCTTCTGTGTTAGAATATACTGTCGGAAATGAGTTTTCACGAAGTGAAAACTTAGATCAGAAAAAGCTTTTATGCAGACGGATCTTCGGATCCGTCTGTATGAAAGCAACCTACGGCCATGGATCACGGACACGGATGCCAATCTTGTGTGCATCCGTGTTCTTTCACGGACCCATTGACTTGAATGGGTCCGTGAACCGTTGTCCGTCAAAAAAATAGGACAGGTCATATTTTTTTGACGGACAGGATACACGGATCACGGCCTCGGCTGCAAAACGGTGCATTTTCCGATTTTTCCACGGACCCATTGAAAGTCAATGGGTCCGCGAAAAAAAACGGAAAACGGCACAACGGCCACGGATGCACACAACGGTCGTGTGCATGAGGCCTTATGGGGGGGGATCTGTGCCACTCTGTGGATGACACTGTTAGGCTCCCTTCAGACGTCCGTAACAGCGGCAATGTGCGGGTCCGCATTTTTGTTTTCGGGAACGGGGCCGCCTTTCCGTATCCGGCTGCACATCGTGCTGCCCTATAGAAATGAATGGGTCCGCAATTCCGTTACGCGAATTTCGGATGTGTGAATGGGGCCTTATAGGGAGAGGGATCCCGATATGACACTGATATGGGGTGGATCCACAGATCCCCAGGCAGCTAGGACATGTTGAAATCTGAGTGATTGGGGTTTTTCTTCCCTATTGCGGTTTTAGGTATTGGGTAAAGTATCGCAGCATTTCTAAGCGTACTTGTGTAAATGTATCATTGTTATAGCTGCCCCCCCTACTTTTGTCCTGGCCCCCAGTGTGCCCCCCCAAAATTTGAAAGCTAGAGACACCACTGGTGGCCACGGAAGCGATCCGACATCCAGATCAAATATAGAAAAAAGAAATTCCACGGCACTTCCAAAGAACAGTTGATGTGTTTATTACACCAGGTGCGACGTTTCGGTCTCAATGGAACCCTTTTCAAGCAATAACGCTGAAAAAGGAGGACCGAAACGTCGCACCTGGTGTAATAAATACATCAACTGTTCTTTGGAAGTGCCGTGGAATTTCTTCTTTCTAGATAGATAGTAGAAAGATAGATGCAATAAATATATAGATACATAGATAAGAAAAGATACATAGCAGATAGATAGATAGATAGATAGATATTAGATAGATAGATAGATAGATATTAGATAGATAGATAGATAGATAGTAGAAACATAAATAGATAGATAGATAGACAGACAGATAGCCAATAGAGAGACAAATAGATAGATATATGGGATAGATAGATATGATAAATAGATAGATAGATAGATATATGGGATAGACAGATAGATATGAGCAGTTGATGATAAGAGCTGATGGAGCCGCCACCACTAGGGGAAGCTCAGTGCAAACAGATTATTACAGCTTTCATTTCAGACATCGTAACTGCATACATTTCTATGCACTGAGCTCCCCCTAGTGGTGACTGCAGTCAGACAGTTTTGTAATAGATGGAAGCTGGAGATTTATCAGTGTATTTATGGCAGTCGTCTGGAGCGAATACCTTGATAAATATGGTGTTCAGAATGAGAGCTATAGTTATGAAGCACCTGTTCCACCGACACAGGAGTCGGATAAAGTGGGTAAAGCAAGGGTTACTTTTTATTACAATTTTTTTAATTAAAATTTCAGTTACTTGATACAAAAAAAATCATAAATTTATCAGAAATCTGGGGCGTCTTGCTATGAAGAAGGCTAGCCCGTCTGATCTGATCCCTCAGGAGAACTACTGGAGGGCAAATTGCTGAAAGAGTTACTACTGCTTATGATAAGAGGGTGTCAGAACACACAAAAGTGCCCATATTGACCCCCGGCCACCACCAAAAACAAATAGAATGGATGTCTGAGCATCAGAACTGGAGCAATGGAGGAAGGTGGGTACTTACCTGGGGAAGAGCTGGCACAACAATGCACAGGAGAGAAAACAAGTCGGCAGAGGCCGTGTGATGTTCTGCTGGGAAACCTTGAGTTTTGAATTCATGTGAATGCTAGGGTGTACACTACATTTAACATATCCATAGGGCTCCATCTTCCCAGTGGAAGCCGAAATAGTGTCAGGTCGGTGTGTCAGCATACCCTTTTTTCAACTTTAAACTAAAGTGCAGCAGATGTTTTACCTACACAGCCTGCAGTTTTTGAAAGCTTGGAGGGGAAGCAGGACAGCAACGTCTGATGAAGCTTCTTATGTGACCTCCCTGATACCAGGTAGCCAGCTGTGACGAGGTAGTATAAGACCAGGGCCTGTGAGTAGGGCACTTGTAATGGCATCAGAGGGCAGAGGCGCTATGTGCAGGCACACCACACAGCTTCAGCTCCTCATTTAGAAGAGGACCTTAGTTTGGCCAATTCTGAGCAGGGTGGTGATGCGGATAGATGGCTACCAGCATGCAGAGTCTTGTACATGTAGCAAGCAGCCAAGAGGAAAGATTGTCCTAGAGGTCCTAAAGAGTCAGAACTGGTAGAGAATTTCCAAGGAGTGGAAGCTCCTGTTGTCTAGGAGGACAGTGCGCAAGTTGAGAACCTGCTATTATAGCCACTCAGACTTTACTGCAGTGAACACTGTTAAGACACCCTTACAGTTGGACACGACTTTGCCTGTCGTGTCTTGAAAAACCTGTATGGCTCAGTTGTGAATTACTGGCACAGCCATCGATTCTGTAGGAAAAGCCTTGAGAAAGATAGAGAGTAAAGAGTATAATAATGTCTATGCTTGCTCAAATCCGTACAAACCCATCTGGGAAGATTCGCCCTTTATATTGTAGGAACTGTTTTTTTTGCTATTGTTGGGTGTACTACAACTCCTATCTTGCACTTCAGTAAAGAGAGACATTTATTATGTTACCTCTGACCTGGTTATTGACTCTTGCACTAAACGCTGGCCATTGCACTCAACACTTCCTGCCACACAAACACTCAACATCACAAGCACCCCGGCTACCAGGGGCGACTCTAGGAACAATATATAGGGGTGGCACATAAGATACCAAAGTCATACTACTGAAAAAAACTAAATAGGTATATATAAATAAGATTACAAGATACAAGAGTATTGCGGTATGCAGGGATAGCTTTTTATTGTACTAACCTAATACTTAAAAGACAGGCTTTCAAGAATTTTCCTGTCTTCCTCGGTTTTGCTTCAGACCTGAGATAGAGACAAACTCTCTCCAAAACTTTTCTTTATAGTTTAAAGCAGTTTCAGCAAACACCAGGGCTGTGTAAATAATCCCATATGTTAAACATGTCACTAGAGAAGACCAATGAACAGACGCTCGCAGGCTTATTCACAAATAGAGATGTCCCGAACTATTCACCGGCGAACAGTTCCCGGCGAACATAGCTTGTTCGTGTTCGCCGCGGCAGGCAAACATATGCGATGTTCGGTCCGCCCCCTATACATCATCATTAAATAAACTTTGACCCTATACCTCACAGTTAGCAGACACATTCCAGCCAATCAGCAGCAGACCCTCCCTCCCAGACCCTCCCACCTCCTGGACAGCATCCATTTTAGATTCATTCGGGAGCTGCATTCTTAGTGAGAGGAGGGACAGTGTAGCTGCTGCTGATCTAATAGGGAAATTGATAGATAGGCCAATGTATTCAGTGTCCACTCCAGTCCTGAAAGACTCATCTGATCTCTGCTGTAAGGACAGCGTCCTGACAGCACCCCAAAAAGGCCTTTTTAGGGCTAGAACATCAGTCAGCTTTGTTTTTTTTCCTGTGTAATCAAATTGCAGTTGCCTGCCAGCGTGTGTGTCAGGCTCACAGCCCTGCAAGTGCATAGTGTCACCAGCAGGGGCGTTGCTAGCGTCTCAAAAGATCCGGGGCACAAGCCCCAATAAATATGTTGCCCCCCCCCCCCGCACTTTGCTGTACTTGCTATACAGCAGCACTTACCTGTCACATCCAGGGCCTCCAGGTGACGTCTCCTCTCTGTCATCATCTCCTCTGTAGATCTTCTCCACTCGGTCCGGACACTTCTCTCAGCCGCCTCGTCTCTGCAGAGTGGGACACACAGACATCTTAGCTTCCTCACATTCTATCATTATCCCCCAACTGGAGTCCCCATAGTGTTCTCCTGCTGCTTGCTGTACCCCCCCCCCCCCCCCCAGTGGTGTAGCTATAGGGGGTGCAGAGGTAGCAGTCGCTACCGGGCCCAGGAGCCTGAAGGGGCCCAAAGACACTTGTGCCACATAAGAAGACACACAAAGCACTGAGGGAAGGGGGGCCCAAGCTGAACTCTTGCACTGGGGCCCATGAGCCTTTAGTTACGCCCCTGCCCCCCCCCAATACCCCCAAATACTATCCTGAAGAAACATTACTGCCCCCCATAGTAATTGTGCTTCTCATACTCCCACCAATAGTAATTTCCTTCTAGAATGCCCTCATTAGTAACATTAATTCCCATGTACATAAACATCATTCCCCCCACCATCCACTTTCAACATACAGTCCCATGTAAATAACATCACTCCCTCCCCCAGCCACCTCAAGCACACAGTTCCATGTCAATAACATCCCTCCCTCCCTAACATACATCCCAGTTAAGTTAAATAACTACAACTCCCAGCATCTGCCTCTTCCTTAACTTACCTCTCCTCATGTACAGATATCACCATTAGGCTCCTTCTCCTCTTCACTCCGGTCCAATCCTGCACTGGTCACATGATGGTGACATCATCCAGGTCATCCTATCACAGCTTGTTTTGCTGATCACATGACCTGTGATGTCAACCCAGGTCCTTCACCTCTTCCCAGTGTAAGATTCAATTGTATTGCCGTTCTGTGTACGGCAATACAGTTGTATCTAGCAGGCAGGCAGGACATTCGGGGCCTGGGACAAAACATGTCACTTCAGCGCCATTCATATCTGGTGTCACAGTAGCTTGCACGCATAGTACAACTTAACTAATCTAAAAAAAAAGAGAGGCAGAGGCAGGCCACCCCGCGGGGGCCGTCGTGGTCGTGGTGTTGTGATTCCCTTTGGCCCTAGAATAATGCCCAGTGTTCAGAGGCCACGTACTCTGAACTCGAAAAGTTCTGAGGACATAGTTGACTGGCTAACACAGGACACCCAACAGGGGCGGACACAGACAGCAGAGGGCCCCTGTGCAAAGAATGTGCCTGGGCCCCCTCCTCTCCAAGCCAAGTTATCAACATAACCAATTCCGTCCTAACATTACTTATAGCAATTCAAAACATACAGTGTCACTGTGATTTTGTAGTAAAAAGGTCAGAGAGGCAAAGAGCATTATCAATCATGAAATGCTCCATGTCTCTGCTGTCTGGAGCGGGGCTTGACACTCTTTCACGCAGCGGATTACCCGCACAGGATCCGCTCGTGTGAAAGAGCCCTAAGCCCAATGCATGGCTACACTCATCCTACCTCATCCAGGATGTCACTGGCGTCGGTGTGATGTCCGCTGGATCGAGAACAAGGTCCCTGTGGTGATAGAGAAAAAGAAAAATCACATAAGGAAGGGATGGTGACTGCCCCTGTGAAATCACCAGCAGAGGGCACTGTGTTGGTCCTGTAAGACTAAGCCATGCCAAATTGCCAATGTATAGCAAGGTAATCTAGTGCTACCATACAGTACTAATGCCCCTTACTGTGGCCCCTCACAGTTATGTCCTCCTTGTGGCCCCTCACAGCAGTTATACCTACATATGTGCCCCTCACAGTAGTTATGCTCTGATATGTGCCCCTCAGTCGTTATGCCAGATATGTGCCCCTCACAGTCATTATGCCAGATATGTGCCCCTCACAGTGGTTATAGCCAGATATGTGCCTCCTCAGTCGTTATGCCCAGATATGTGCCTCCTCAGTAGTTATGCACAGATATGTGCCCCCTCAGTCGTTATGGCCAGATATGTGCCTCCCTCACAGTCGTTATGCCCAGATATGTGCCTCCCTCACAGTCGTTATGCCCAGATATGTGCCTTCTTCACAGTCGTTATGCCTAGATATGTGCCTCCCTCACAGTCGTTATGCCCAGATATGTGCCCCCTCACATTCGTTATGCCAGATATGTGCCCCTCACAGTAGTTATGCCCAGATATGTGCCTCCCTCACAGTCGTTATGCCCAGATATGTGCCTCCCTCACAGTCGTTATGCCCAGATATGTGCCTCCCTCACAGTCGTTAAGCCCAGATATGTGCCTTCTTCACAGTCGTTATGCCCAGATATGTGCCTTCTTCAGTCGTTATGCCCAGATATGTGCCTCCCTCACAGTCGTTATGCCCAGATATGTGCCTCCCTCACAGTCGTTATGCCCAGATATGGGCCCCTCTCACAGTTGTTATGCCCAGATATGTGCCTCTCTCACAGTTGTTATGCCCAGATATGTGCCTCCCTTACAGTGGTTATGCTAGATATGTGCCTCTCTCACAGCAGTTATGCCAGATATGTGCCCCATCACAGTCATTATGCAATATATGTGCCCCTCACAGTATTTATAGCCAGATATGTGCCTCCTCAGTCGTTATGCCCAGATATGTGCCTCCTCAGTAGTTATGCCCAGATATGTGCCCCCTCAGTCATTATGGCCAGATAAGTGCCTCCCTCACAGCAGTTATGCCAGATATGTGCCCCTAGTTATGCCAGATATGAGCCCCCTTACAGCAGTTATGCCAGATGTGCCCCTCACAGTGGTTATGCCAAATATGTGCCCAATGCCCATAGTTACGCCAGATATGAGCTGCCTTATAACAGTTTTGCCAAATATGCGCTCCTCACAGTAGTTATGCCAGATATGTGCCCAGTGCCCATAGTTATGCCAGATATGAGCTGCCTTATAACAGTTATGCCAGATATGTGCAGCTCATAGTAGTTATGCCTATATATCTGTGCTCCCTCACAGTAGTTGTTTTACCCAGATATGTGCCCCTCACAGTGGCTCTTTTGTGCCCCCTCACTTTAGTGGTTGCCTCCTGTTTGCAGCTTTATGGGGGGGAAAAAAACCCGTAATACTTACCTTCTTCCCTGATGACAGGCTCCCACACTCACATCGTGCTGCTGGCTGTGCTGGAGGCAGATTCCCGGGCATTCAGCGCTCCTCCCACAGCCAGCAGCGCAATGTGCAGCCAGCAGGGGGAGCGCCTGAGCTCTGAATATCAGTGAAGCAGGGAGCAGAGAGGTCTCCCTGCTTCACTATAGAAACTAACAGCCCGACAGTGACGAGAACTGCCGGGCCGGGTGAGTGCTCCCCCCCTCCCCCTCCTCCTTGCCTCTGTGCCACCTGTTTGAAGAGCGCTCTGAACGGACCCGGCATTCTCACTGTACTTCATGCTGAGCCCGGTCAGAGCGCTCCCATTACATGAGAGTGCAGCGGGCCCCCTCCCCCGCCAGGCCTGTACGCCCCTGCTTGGGCCCCCCAGGAACAACTGGGCCCGGGGCAGCTGCCTTTGCCCCGCTTTAATGACGGCCCTGGGAGTTTCTTAACTCCCCCTGCAGCCGGTAAGAAGGGGCCCCCTCCTGCTCTGGGCCCCTGTGCAACCGAACCGGCTGCACATGCGGTATGTACGCCCCTGACACCCAATCTTCTACAGCTTCCGCTCGGAACCTTGACGCACCATCCTCCTCCAGCTCAGCTTCGGGCACCTCTCAAGTTACCACTCGCCCGCCTGCCGCCACCACCAACACTAGCACCACAGCCGCTTCACTTGATCTGTCAGCGGCGTTATTTACACATCAGTTGGAAGAAATGAGTGATGCGCAACCATTATTGCCAGAGGATGTAGATAACAGGGATATGTCTCAGTCAGGCAGCATTACACACATGGACGTACAGTGTGATGATGATGATGATGTTGTACCCGCTGCTGCTTCCTTTGCTGAGTTGTCAGATACAAGTGAAGTGGTTGATGATGACGATGTGTCCGTGGATGCCACGTGGGTGCCCGCTCGAAGAGAAGAAGAACAGGGGGAAAGTTCAGAAGGGGAGACAGAGAGGAGGAGGAGATGAGTTGGAAGCAGGGGGAGGTCATCGCAAGGAGCTAGTGGCACAGTCAGACAGCATGCATCGGCACCCGGGGTCAGCCAGACAGCACGCCAATCAACGCATGCTGTTGCCACCACCAGAATGCCGTCATTGCAAAGCTCAGCAGTGTGGCACTTTTTTTGTGTGTCTGCCTCTGATAACAGCGATGCCATTTGCAACCTGTGCCAAAAGAAACTGAGTCGTGGGAAGTCCAACACCCACCTAGGTACAACTGCTTTGCAAAGGCACATGATCTCACATCACAAACGCCTATGGGATCAACACATAAGTAAAAGCAGCACACAAACTCAAAGCCACCATCCTCCTCCTGGTCCAGCATCTTCAGCCACGTCAACCACTGCTGTCCTCCTTGCCCCCTCTCAACCATCCGCCACTCCGTCTCTCGCCTTGAGCAGTTCCTGCTCATCTGCCCACAGTCAGGTGTCTGTCAAGGACATGTTTGAGCGTAAGAAGCCAATGTCACAAAGTCACTCCCTTGCCCGGCGTCTGACAGCTGGCTTGTCTGAACTCTTAGCCCGCCAGATTTTACCATACAAGCTGGTGGAGTCTGAGGCGTGGAAGGTACCCGGCCGAAATTTCTTTGCACAAAAGGCAATCCCCAACCTGTACTTGATTGTGCAAAAGGAAGTCATGGCATGTCTGGCACACAGTGTTGGGGCAAGGGTCCATCTGACCACTGATACCTGGTCTGCAAAGCACGGTCAGGGTAGGTATATCACCTACACTGCGCATTGGGTAAACCTGCTGACGGCTGCCAAGCATGGAATGCGTGGCTCTGCAGAGGAGTTGGTGACACCGCCACGACTTGCAGGCAGGCCTGCTGCCACCTCCTCTACTCCTCCTACTCCATCCTCTTCCATAACCTCCTCGGCTGAGTCCTCTTCTGCTGCTGCATCTTGCTCCACATCAACGGCACCCCCCAGCTCCCCAGGGGCTATTCCACATCCCGGATACGACAGTGTCACGCCGTCTTGGGGTTGACTTACCTGAAAGCAGAGAGTCACACCAGACCAGCACTCCTGTCCGCCCTGAACGCACAGGTGGATCAGTGGCTGACTCCGCACCAACTGGAGATCGGCAAAGTGGTGTGTGACAACGGAAGCAATTTGTTGGCGGCATTGAATTTGGGCAAGTTGACACATGTGCCGTGCATGGCACATGTGTGTAATCTGATCGTACAACGCTTTGTGCATAAGTACCCAGGCTTACAGCACGTCCTCAAGCAGGCCAGGAAGGTGTGTGGCCATTTCAGGCGTTCCTACACGGCCATGGAGCACTTTTCAGACATTCAGAGCCGAAACAACATGCCAGTGAGGCGCTTGATTTGCGACAGCCCGACACGTTGCAATTCAACACTCCTAATGTTCGACCGCCTGCTCCAACAAGAAAAAGCCGTCAACAAGTATTTGTATGACCGGGGTACTAGGACAGCCTCTGCGGAGCTGGGAATTTTTTTGCCACGTTACTGGACGCTCATGCGCAATGCGTGTAGGCTCATGCGTCCTTTTGAGGAGGTGACAAACCTAGTCAGTCGCACCGAAGGCACCATAAACGACATCATCCCATTTGTTTTCTTCCTGGAGCGTGCCCTGCGAAGAGTGCTGGATCAGGCCGTAAATGAGCGTGAAGAGGATGAGTTGTGGTCACCATCATCACCACCAGAAACAGCCTTATCAGCATCACTTGCTGGACCTGCGGCAACGCTGGAAGAGGAGTCAGAGGAGGAATGTGGCTTTGAGGAGGAGGAACACCAACCACAGCAGGCATCCCAGGGTGTTCGTTGTCACCTATCTGGTACCCATGGTGTTGTACGTGGCTGGGGGGAAGAACAGACCTTCAGTGAGATCAGTGAGGACGAGGAACGGGACATGAGGAGCTCGGCATCCAACCTTGTGCAAATGGGGTCTTTCATGCTGTCGTGCCTGTTGAGGGACCCTCGTTGAGGTCCAACCTCAGAGAACAACTTGACCGACAGGTAGCAGATTACCTCGCCTTAACTGCAGATATCGACACTCTGAGGAGCGATGAACCCCTTGACTACTGGGTGTGCAGGCTTGACCTGTGGCCTGAGCTATTCTAATTTGCGATAGAACTTCTGGCCTGCCCCGCTTGGAGGGATGGATCCCGAAGGTACTGACAGTGGGCGATACATTCGACTAAAAAAGGCCTGATGACTGAGACGAGCTGCCTTGGGCTAAAAATGGTCCACACGCTGCTGTATTTTATCTCTGAATGACGGATGACTTGCACCAACTAGGGTTCAAGCCACCAACTAGGGTTCAAGCCACAATGTTTTAGGGCACTTTCTGCCTGGGAAACATCAATTTTTCTGGCCGCTGCTACAGCAGCGGCTGCAACAATACCTGATTTTTCAGGCATGTGTACATGCCTAATGGTGCTGCACTGTGGCTTCAAAACCCCCCCCCCAAAAAAAGGCACATACATGTGTCAATTCCCCTTTGTGATCGTTACCTTGTTGTGGTGAAGGGGCTTGCGTATCACAATGAAGCGACCACCTCTATGAGCGTGTTGGCAATGGCAATGTTGGCACACCCCAGACGATAAGTTCGTTGCTTCATTGTGAACAGACCAAAAGCGATCGGCTGGATAATTTTGCATAGAAAAAACATTAATTTTCTTTGTGATCATCTAAGGTGATCATTAATGCCTACTAGGCCAACAATGGGCCACACTTCAGAATCATTGTTTCCTGGGTCACTTAACTGTCACTGAACTACCTCAGAATGACCATAGGCTTTGAAAAAACCCCATCACCTGCAATCTCCCAAACGTGCGCACGAGCACAGTCATCACTACACCAAGATTGACGCATAGAGGTATAAAATGTATGTCATGAGTGTGTCAACTATTGACAACTCTTTGCGGTTGTCTAAAATCTATTCCATACACGTCCCCTGATAGGGGACGTAACAGGGATTAAACTGATAGGAATAGTACTACTTAACACACCACACATATTTGGATTGCACAGTGCATTACACAGCGCACGCGCAGTGCCCCAAATTGGAATTAAGAGGACTGACCAAGCATCTTTTTTCATCTCCCAGTTCCTAAAATCAATTCCATATACACGTCCCCTGATAGGGGACGTAACAGGGATTAAACTGATAGGAATAGTACTACTTAACACACCTTATAATAACGCAAAGAGAGGAGTCTGAAGAAGAGGAGTCAGAGGAGGAAGGTGGCTTTGAGGAGGTGGAAGACCAAACACAGCAGGCGTCCCAGGGGGCTTGTTGTCACCTTTCGGGGACCCTTGGTGTTGTACGTGGCTGGGTGGAGGAAGAGACCTTCAATGACATCAGTGAGGACAAGGAACGGGACATGGCTAGCTTGGTATCCAACCTTGTGCAAATGGGGAGTTTGCGGTTGTGCAAATGGACTGTTTGCGGTGCGTTAAACAGGGAGTTTGGTCTGTCACTGTGAAGCGGGCGTAACCGTTACACTACCTACTCGATACAAAATCATACCTGATGTTTTAAACCACGTTATTCCAAACAATTTAGGAATGTTAGGTTTATGCCCTTTATGGATTAAAATCCAACTCTGCGTCAACTACGTAATTTTCCATGGGAGTTTTGCCATGGATCCCCCTCCGGCATGCCAGAGTCCAGGTGTTAGTCCCCTTGAAACAACTTTTCCATCACTATTGTGGCTAGAAAGAGTCCCTGTGGGTTTTAAAATTCGCCTGCCCATTGAAGTCAATGGCGGTTCGCCCGTTCGTGAACATTTGCAAAAATTTGCGTTCGCCGTTCGCGAACTGAAAATTTTATATTCGCGACATCTCTACTCACAAAAGGGTGAAGAGATTGGAGAAGGGAACAATCTAGGACAACATAACTGAATAGGAAAGTGAGCTGAATTGGACAATTTTTTTCAAATCAGCCATGTTGTCCTATATTGTTCACTTCTCCAAACTCTTCACCCTTTTGTGAAATAACACTGTGGGTGTTGTTGGTGTGTGCAACTAATACTATTTATTCTGCTTGTAACTCAGGGTGGGCTGGTCAGGGGTGCATGTAACGCAGGGGGCGCTAGTCAGGGGTGCATGTAACGCAGGGTGCGCTGGTCAGGGGTGCATGTAACGCAGGGTGCGCTGGTCAGGGGTGCTTGTAACGCAGGGTGCGCTGGTCAGGGGTGCTTGTAACGCAGGGTGGGCTAGTCAGGGGTGCATGTAACGCAGGGTGCGCTGGTCAGGGGTGCTTGTAACGCAGGGTGGGCTAGTCAGGGGTGCATGTAACGCAGGGTGCGCTGGTCAGGGGTGCATGTAAGGCAGGGTGCGCTGGTCAGGGGTGCATGTAACGCAGGGGGTGCTGGTCAGGGGTGCATGTAACACAGGGTGCGCTAGTCAGGGGTGCATGTAACGCAGGGTGTGCTAGTCAGGGGTGCATGTAACGCAGGGTGCGCTGGTCAGGGGTGTATGTAACGCAAGGTACGCTGGTCAGGGTGCATGTAAGGCAGGGTGCGCTGGTCAGGGGTGCATGTAACACAGGGTGCGCTGGTCAGGGGTGCATGTAACACAGGGTGCGCTGGTCAGGGGTGCATGTAACACAGGGTGCGCTGGTCAGGGGTGCATGTAACGCAGGGTGCACTAGTCAGGGGTGTATGTAACGCAAGGTGCTGCTGGTCTGGGGTGTATGTAACGCAGGGGGCGCTGGTCAGGGGTGCATGTAACGCAGAGGGGGGCTTGTCAGGGGTGTATGTAACGTAGGGTGCGCTGGTCAGGGGTGTATGTAATGCAGGGTGCGCTGGTCAGGGGTGTATGTAATGCAGGGGGCGCTGGTCAGGGGTGCATGAAACGCAGGGGGGGGGCTGGTCAGGGGTGTATGTAATGCAGGGGGCGCTGGTCAGGGGTGCTTCGCAGATAGAAAAGGTACTTACAGTTCTGATGTGCTCTGTCCTCGTACCTTCTTCCTCTAGGCGTGGTGGCAGGGGGAGGGGCGCGCAACAATGTTTCCTGATGTTAAATACCCAAGCCGCATTCTTTTCTGCCTCTGCAGGCTCTGCTAGGCTGAAATACACAGGCAGCCAATGGCAGTGCTGCCCTCCCCCTCCCAGCCAATAGCAGCTGAGGTGGGTGGGGGAAGATTCACTTGGCTGCTGACTGCCGAGGAACCCGTAGTGAAGCGGGTGGGCAGCAGGGGCAGTACTTTCAGTTTAGCAAAACTGACAGATCGCCGCAGTACTAGCGGCAGCGGCGGCCAGCGTTTTAAAGGGGAATCAGTGGGGGGGGGGCAAGGTATAACCTACAGGGGGCAATTTTTCCCCCTTGCTCCCCTGTAGCGATGCCTATGCCGACTACCATAGGGTGTGTGTTGGAGAAAGAAAGAGTGCCCCTTTCTTTCACTACACGGCCCTAGGGAGCAATGAGGTCAGGAAAGCCACTGTGATTAACTGTGACAGATAGAGCCACTAGTACTCCCATCCTCCGCTCCCGCTCCTCCTGGGCTCACAGCAGTTGTGCACCACTTTCAGCAAGAAACTATAACATGGTAGACCCAAAACTGATACCCTGGAGGAAAAATTGCCAGCCATTATGCCTTGTAACTACCCACTGAGAATGTATTAAGAGTGCCCCTGGCAAGTGAGATATGCTATGGCCTGAGTGAGCCACTGCACCATCCTGAAGTGGGGCACCGTGTAGAGGTCCAAGGTCCACACCCATAAGTGTTTGACCCTCTTAGAAGCCTCCTGCGGTTTATCGTCCATAAGGACAAAGCATTGGGCATGTTAAAGTGTGAAGCAGGATGGACTGAACTTGACATGTGTGGATTATGCACTAGCAGACGCAGGGAGGACATCGTAGTCTGCAGAGCACACGCGCCCTCTGTTGGGGGGCACTGCTGGTGGACGGTTTCAATAGCAAAACAGGCAGAGGATGGAAGGTTAGTGGAGCTTTTTTTTCTCAGGGAGGCAATGATATGTTAGAAACATTAGATACCATTGCAGTACTCCAGAACAGGGTTACTGCAAAGGGTTAATTACTATGATGTTCCTTTGCAAAGTTAAATGTTGTGAAAGTCAGAAAGTCCAGAATCTCCACACCTGTCGATGGGAGTCAGTCAGAAAGGTATTGTGCACGTTTATGGCCAACAGACTTTGCTGCTGTGAGACGAAACATTGCTAATGCACCCTTCCACACTCTGAGACGGTTTGATTACCCGTACCTTGCATCTGCACCCCACAGCCCGTGAACTACAGAAGCCTACCAAGAACCCTTATAACTGCTGCTGCCCATACGCTACCATTGGGGAAGAATGGCACTGTGTTATAGGCTTTGGACTTGTGCCTTGTTATTATTGAATGAACTACCACTCCCATTTTCCCCCTTTTTTTATTGCAGTCAACTGTCCTGGTTCTTGACTCCACCATCTTCTGGTCACTTCACATACTATCCTGCCTGACAAAAATCCAACACCAAGGGCATGATAACTACAACCGGGCAGGAGCTTTAACCCCAGGGAATGCCCAGAGGGAGGAAACGATGTGCCATCCAATCACAGCACGCCCTAGGGAGATTGCCATTGTGATCTGTGAGTACCTCCACCACCCTCATATCAACTACCACTCCCATCCTCCACGCACTACCCAGCTGGTTGCTGCAGCCATGGTGATACAACTTTGATGGGAACACTGCTGCTGGACATCTTTATGTGGTGACACTCAGCTCTGCACCATCTGTACATAATTTACAACGTCTCCACTTGTACAGTATGTATCACTCAGGTGTACTCTACCTGTAAATATTATAGCACTCTGCTCTGCTTCATCCTCACACAGGGCAATGCTAATGCAACTTTCACACTAGCGTTAATGTTCTCCGGTATTGAGATCCGTCACAGGGTCTCAATACTGGAAAAAAACGCTTCCCTTTTGTCCCCATTCATTGTCAACTGGGACAAAACGTAACTGAACAGAACGGAGTGCTCCAAAATGCATTCCGCTCCGTTCTCATACCGGAGAGCAGCAGGCTGCAGTTTTCTTTTCGTCCTGGGATGCGGAGCAAGACGGATCCGTCATGACCCACAATGCAAGTCAATGGGGACAGATCCATTTTCTCTGACACAATCATTAGAAAACGGATCCGTCCCCCATTGACTTTCAATAGAGTTCATGACAGATCCGTCTTGGCTATGTTAAAGATAATACAACCGGATCCGTTGATAACGGATGCAGACGGTTGTATTATCAGTAACAGAAGCGTTTTTGCTGAACCCTGCCGGATCCAGTAAAAACGCTAGTGTTAGTTAACGCCACAGCGCATAGCGAGGGCGTTTTTGACTGCAGAGACTGTGAGTTAGAGCCCGAGGGGTTAATCCCCATGTCTTCGGCCTGCAGCTTGTGGTTTATTCCGTAGGGGGGGTTGGCTTTTCTCTGCTCCCCTAGCAGGTTATGTCACTCCCTTTTTTCACTCTCCCTCCCCTACATTTATTCATGATGGTCCTGGCCGTCCCTCCCCTAGAGTTATGAAATAGGAGAGCTTACCTTCTCCTCGGTCTCTTTTCACCGGCACCTCCACCAAGCTCCTTGGGCCCTTCGCACTGCCGACCAGTGGAAGTTTTTGGGGATGTATTTTGTGCTGCTGGCAGTATTTTGTGATGGACTGTGGTATTTGACTCTCATGGGGTGGTATAATGTGCCACACAATGGTATTGCTGGCCCTGCCTTCCATGAATTTGGACCCGATTACAAAACGGCCACTGTTAGTATTTTTTCCAAGTCCACTTTAAGTTCCCAGTCCACCCCTGCTGGTCAATTAAGTGATCTGGCAGAGTCTCTTCTTCTAAACACTGTTCCTTAAGTCCTAACTGCAGAACACTATCGTCTCTGACTGCTCTCCTTATATGCAGTTTCTAGCTCAACTAGAACCATCTGGTGGGAGAGGTGGACTGGAGAAGCAGATACAATGTTACAACTTTCATAGACCTGCATTAGAGCTTTAATGATACTTAATGGCAATGACAGCAGTTTTTCCAAACAAAAACAAGACTTCAGACATAATAACAGAGCTAAAACCCTAAAACCAGACAGTCACAAGGTCAGTCTGTCTGGTTTTGGTGGTAAACAAATCTGGCATTTTCCCTCCTAAACATGCTCTTCTTCAACTCTTATGGTAACTGTGGAAAATTACCAGCTTCTCTTTGTTAGAAAGTCCCAAACGTCTCTCAGTATTCATTAACCCTTTGCACAGTACGTTACAAATACAGTGCAACTGAACAGGATATTGTCATGGAACCATGAACCAGACGTACAACAAGAGATAAGTGGAAATAAGAAGGCTTTATTGAAAATCAAGCTGTAAGCAAAAGTCCAAACGGATGGCTAAACCGAAGCAGGGTCTTGCGTAGACAGAGGTCAGGAACCAGGAGGGTAGTCAGACGAAGCCTGGATCAGGAACCAGCAGGGTAGTCAGACGAAGCCAGGATCAGGAACCAACGGGGTAGTCAGACGAGGCCAGGATCAGGAACCAGAAGCAGCAGCAGTCTTAGAAGCATGTGAACACAGGAGGACCAAGCAAAGAACTGAAGCCACAGACCTCCTATATATATGAGCTAGGCATCCAGCTCCTCCCAGTGGGAAGGAGAAGCCGCAGGGTGGGAGGCTACAAGAAACCCAGAAACCAAGATGGCCGCCAGCACATGTCAAACGATGGAGAACAGTAAGAAGGTAAGACCATGACAGTACCTCCCCCTCAAGGGCCCCTCCTCCGCGGAGTAAGGAACGGTTTCTGAGGGAAGCGTGCGTGGAAGGCTCGGAGCAAAGCAGGAGCATGGACATCTGCGGAGGGAACCCAGGAACGCTCCTCTGGACCATAACCACGCCAATGGACCAAAAACTGCAACCGACCGCGGACCAGGCGTGAGTCCAAGATATTGCTCACCTCATATTCCTCACGATTGCCCACTTGGACCGGACGGGGCCGAGGAACCGAGGAAGTGAAACGATTACACACCAATGGCTTCAACAGGGAGACATGAAACACGTTGGAGATCCGCATGCCAAGAGGAAGCGCAAGGGCATAGGCTACCGGGTTTACCCTGCGAAGCACTCGGAAGGGACCAACAAAGCGAGGCGCCAGCTTGGGAGTGGGCACTCGAAGGTTGAGGTTGCGGGTGGACAACCATACACGGTCTCCGACCTGGTAGGAAGGAGCGGGCGCTCGTCTGCGATCAGCCTGGAGTCTCTGGCGCTGCGTAGAGACCTCAAGGGACCTCTGGATCTGTACCCAAGAAGCACGTAGGACGGAAAGGTGATCCTCCACAGCCGGAATATCCTGGGGAGAGAATACCTCCGGTAACACGGCAGGTTGGAACCCATAATTGGCCATGAAGGGAGACGTCCCAGAGGAAGAGTTCACCGCCGTGTTCCTGGCAAACTCAGCCCAAGGCAGGAGGTCAACCCAATTGTCTTGGTGATCGGAGACATAGCAACGAAGGAATTGCTCCAAGGCCTGATTGGATCGTTCTGCGGCCCCATTGGACTGAGGGTGGTAGGCCGAGGAGAAAGAGAGATGAATCCCCAACTGGGAGCAAAAGGCGCGCCAGAACCTGGACACAAACTGACTCCCCCGATCCGACACAATCTCCTTGGGCAAACCGTGCAACCGGAAGACCTCCCTGGCGAAAATCGTGGCCAACTCTTGTGCAGAGGGTAACTTCTTGAGAGGAACACAGTGGCACATTTTGGAAAACCGATCCACAATCATGAGAATGACCGTATGCCTCG